>NC_083728.1:44671737-44974768 GCF_028564815.1 Eubalaena glacialis | reverse complement strand
ATCGCTGTTAACGTGTACCTATGTGCCATGCTTGGGGGGAGCGGGGGAGAGGGGAGCTGAAGACAGCAAGGCAGTCCGGGTGGGATTACAAATGCATAGAAGATGCTGTTGGTGTCCCACCGAGACCCCTTTGCCTGGCCAGTGTGTTCTTCCTTCAGCTGCTGTGAGTGTTGGTTAATCTCTGCCACTTCTCCAGACAGTTTCCCCATTCTGTAGGAGCCACCTCATCCAGAAATGCCTGAGAGGTTACAAACCTCACCAGGGAAACCTGCAGCCAGTAGCGATCTGGAGGTGTAAGAGCCTGCTCCTTGCTTCACGACGAGGCAGCTCTGCGGTGCTGTTCATGCCTCAGAGCTCTTGTGGGATGGGGTGAGCCAAAACTCCAGCCCAGACCACATTCTTCCTTGGCCCCTCGAACCCGTCCTGTCCTGCTTCCCTTACCTCCCTTCCTCTGAGGACACACCTCACCAAATGACAGGCACAACAATCCCTGACTCTGCTTTTAGGGAGTCTCACCTAATACTTCAATTTTGATTCTGTAAATAAGAGGGAGCCACTGAGCATTTTCAGTCAGCGGATAGACCCAATCAGAATTGGGTTTTGTAAAGTTAACACTGTCATAACTTTGACTGCAACTTTGAGAATAATTTCTCCTGTTTATCTTTAATGTATACTGCTTTTAAGCACTGTTCTAATATAACTTCTTTTTTTTTTTTTAGTCTTTTTTTTTTAAATTATTATTTATTATTATTATTTTTTTTTGGCTGTGTTGGGTCTTCGTTTCTGTGCGAGGGCTTCCTCTAGTTGCGGCAAGCGGGGGCCACACTTCATCGCGGTGCGCGGCCCTCTCACTATCGTGGCCTCTCGTTGCGGAGCACAGGCTCCAGACGCGCAGGCTCAGTAATTGTGGCTCACGGGCCTAGCCGCTCCGTGGCATGTGGGATCTTCCCAGACCAGGGCTCGAACCCGTGTGCCCTGCATTAGCAGGCAGATTCTCAACCACTGCGCCACCCGGGAAGCCCTAATATAACTTCTTGATACCCAATGTGTGTGTGTGATTCTGTTTCTGTGAGGAAAATGTGATTGCATCTGGGAAAATGGAAAGGGCGTTTTCTCTTCTGTGTGTTTATTATTTTATTGTAATTGTGCTCCAGAATTTTCCCCTTTATTTAATTGTTTTCTGATAATGGTTTTATCATGTTTCTGTAGCAGTAATTCTCATTTCCGTGTACTTTGTTTGAAAAACATTCTTATCCTATAGTTCATTATTTCACAATATTATTAGAATTAGAACTTTAATAATTGAATCACGGTTGAGAGAGGTGACGAGCTCTCATTGGTGAGCTTCTAGGGATCACTTGAATAATGTTATAAGGTTTCTTTCTTTTTCTTCCCTCCCTCTCTCCCTCTCTCTTTCTCTCTCCCTCTCTCTCTCTCTTTCTCCCTTTCTTTCTTGCTTTCTTTCTTTCTTCTTGGAAAGAAGAATATCTATCTTAGATATAATAATATATCTTAGAATAATTGCCTTTTAAATTCTGTTTTATAAAAACTCACTCTTGCTAATTAGTTGACCTTTATAAATAAAATATGCATGTTTAATTTAACAGGTGCTGGGGTGATGTAGGTGTTTGCTGTAGAGTGTCACTGGAAATACAGTTGCCTTTCCAGAACTGTAATTCTAGTCTTGATTCTTGCTATGTGAGGAAGAGAAATTTATGTATCTATACAATTTCTTCTCAGTCACAGAGGAAAGGAACAAACCTTTTTTAAAAAATTAATTAATTTATTTATTTATTTTTGGCTGAGTTGGGTCTTTGTTGCTGCACGAGGGCTTTCTCTAGTTGCGGCGAGCGGGGGCTACTCTTTGTTGTAGTGGGCGGGCTTCTCATTGCAGTGGCTTCTCTTGTTGCAGAGCACGGGCTGTAGGCACGCGGGCTTCAGTAGTGTGGCACGTGGACTCAGTGGTTTTGGCTCATGGGCTCTAGAGCGCAGGCTCAGTAGTTGTGGCACACGGGCTTAGTTGTTCCGCGGCATGTGGTATCTTCCCGGACCAGGGCTTAAACCCGTGTCCCCTGCATTGGCAGGTGGATTCCTAACCACTGTGCCACCAGGGAAGCCCTAAAGCTTTTTTACAGATATTAAATACATTAGAAAGACATTGAAACCTTCAAATGAAGAATTACTCTTATTAAAAATAAAGGTGTTATGCTCTCCTTTTATCTTTACCTGAGGAAATACTTTTTAATCTGCAAAGCTAACTCACAATATCACTTCCTCTATGAGAAGGGGACTGAGGACCATAATATTCATTCCTGTTTTTCTAATCCAGAAGCCAACTCTTCCTCTGAATTCCTGTAATATTTAGTTCTGGCCTTCTTTAACTGCCTTTGAATGCCCTCTTGGATTATAAATACATAAATTTCAGTTAGCTATTACTGCATAACAAACTCCCCCAAACTCAGTGGCTTAAAATAATAAAAATGTATTATTGATCATAAGACGGTAGGTCAGCTGGGCTATGCTTCAGGTCTTCTGTGGGCTCACAGCTGTGTTTATGGTCAGCTGTAGACTGGGAGGTGGCCCTGCTCTTTGTTGCTGGGTCCTCATGCTTGGGGTTCAGCAGCCTTGAGGTGGTTCAGGGTAGTTTTGGCTGGGACAAGTGGGCTGGAACTGGCACATGGGCCCTCCTGCTGCATTTTATTAGTGAAAGTAACTCTCGAGGCAGCCCAGGTGCGAGGAGCCAGAAACTGGCTCTGCCTCTTGATGGAAGGCATTGCAGAACCACGTTACAAAGAATGTGGTTCAGAGGAGGGTGAAGCACTGAGGGCTTTTTGTAGTGAATATATCACATATACACACGTTTGTGTACATGTCTTATCTCTCTCAGTCTAAAATCTTCTTGAAGATAAGGGAATATTTTTTCTTCTTGTATTCCAGCATTAACAGTGCTGTTCAGAATGAACCTCTGTTGGTTTTAAGATCATAGCATCTCTCCCTCTTTTCAACTGATAATAGCTCTATTTTTGTCCTTTGTCATCCCTATCCAGTGTGATCCTAGTGGGTTTCTGGGCTTCTCAATTGGGTGCCCTAACCCAAGAGCTGGTTGAGGGATCAGAATGAAACTAAGGCTGGGACAATGAGAGTCTTTCAGAAATTTGATCTGGAAGACCCATTTAAGGAGAGAATGTGGTTGAAGCTGAGCTCCTCGCCTTCTCGAAGCCTAGTTCTTTAAGTCTTCCTTCAATTTTGAAGCCTCCCGGTAAATATCCTTTATCTTTGGAAAAACATCTGTCACAGGGACCTTACACACTGCCAACTCTCAAAAGTTTGTTGAATGACTGAATGAAGGCAAGAGTCCTTTGATCACCAACTATCTTTATCCTGTAATAGTATTTAGCATAAGCTCTCCTAGGGCATGGACACCTTTGGTTTGGTCTGCCCTACAGTCATTTCTCCAAGAACTGCCCCTCTCACATGCTTAATAAGGAACCAACAAGTTACTGCAAGGGCACCTTAACTTGGGACCAAAGGACATTTGGTTGGGATAGCCAGCAAGTCCCTCAAATTTGTGAATGGGGATCCAAGACAGTCGGACAATCTAAAAACATAATATGTTAAATTGACAAGCTGTGAAGCATCTTTCCAGCCATATACAGAGATTTTTTCTGTGAGTGTATGAATTTGGGCAATCATTGGACCTCTCTAAGCTTCAATTTCCACATCTCTAAAATAGACCACAATAGGTTTTCCAAGGTTGTTTAAAATATTACATGTGATCCTGAGTGTGAAGAACCTTCTATAATTCTTTGTAGTGTGAAGTTTAGTTTCCTCTTATTCTCCTGTGTGGCTCTCCTTTCATAAAATATCTGATTTTGGGGTTCCTGAATTCCTTTTATCACAGATCCCACACAAAACTCCTATTATGTGCCAGGTACTTTGTTAAGGTTCTTATTTAGTAGGAATAATACTGAATTCTTGTATACCACTAGATGAAGTGATTTGCATACATTGACTGATTCAGTTCTCAGCAATATCCTGGATGGATACTTTTATCATTTTACAGGTGAGGAAACCAACCCAAGACCCTGGCCTTCGATTCAGTTTCTTCCATCTCCTTCATCTTCAGACCTTTGCCCAGTACTTTCTTAGTTTTGTGCCCTTTGGCTCAGAGCAAAAATGCTGATATTTCTGTGGCCCCCCAGGGGTAAAAGGATGAAGCTGCTCACAACTGGAGTTGACTGGGCTTTGGTGCTCTGCTTGGCTCACACCCCACCTAACACCCCCTTGTGGCTTAGAGTATAAAAATTTCAATTGTCTATTTGCAAAGGTACACAGTTTGGGGTGATTTTAGAATGATTTTTTTAACAATAAAGTTTGGGGGAGAAAAACAGTTTTCTGAAAAAGACTCTCAGGTAACCAGAACACACAACCTTCCAAACTGTCCTTAGAAAATGGACAGAGGCAAAGTACAAAGCTGATCTCTAGTGTTATGGTATTTTATAAATTAAGGCTGATTCTACTTGTTAAATGACTTCTTCTTGCTGTCAACATGTTCCGTTGTGTCATTTTCTAACATAATGATCAAACGCCTAGGTTTCTAGATTAGCAATAAACATAAAATTGTTTTAGAATCCATCCCCCACTTCCTCACCTACTTTTTCTTTTCTTTGCCAAGAGTCAGGATTCTCCTAAGAAGACAAAATGTCTTTTTTTAAATTTTTATTTTATATTGGAGTATAGTTGATTAACAGTGTTGTGATAGTTTCAGATGTACAGCAAAGTGATTCAGTTATACATATACATGTATCTATTCTTTTTCAAAGTCTTTTTCCATTTAGGTTGTTACATAATATTGAGCAGAGGTCCCTGTGCTATACAGTAGGTCCTTGTTGGTTATCCATTTTAAATATAGCAGTGTGTACATGTCAGTCCCAAACTCCCTATCTATCTCTTCCCCCGACTCTTCCCCTCTGGTAAACCATAAGTTCGTTCTCTAAGTCTGTGAGTCTGTTTCTGTTTTCTAAATAAGTTCATTTCTATCGTTTCTTTTTAGATTCTACATGTAAGCGATATCATACGATATTTTGGCACATGAAAAAATGTTCAACATCGCTAATTGTTAGAGAACTGCAAATCAAAACTACAGTGAGATATCACCTCACACCAGTCAAAATGACTATCATCAAAAAATCCACAAACAATAAATGCTGGAGAGGGTGTGTAGAGAAGGGAACCTTCCTACACTGTTGGTGGGAATGTAAACTGGTACAGCCACTATGGAGAATAGTATGGAGGTTCCTTAAAAAACTAAAAATAGAGCTACCATATGATCCAGCAATCCCACTCCTGGGCATATATCCAGAGAAAAACATGGTCCAAAAGGGCACATGTACCCCAATGTTCATTGCAGCACTGTTTACAGTAGCCAAGACAAGAAAACAATCTAAATGTCCATTGACAGAGGAATGGATAAAGAAGATGTGGTACATATATGCAATGGAATAATACTCAGCCATAAGAAGGATGAAATAATGCCATTTGCAGCAATATGGATGGACCTAGAGATTGTCATACTGAGTGAAGTAAGTCAGACAAAATGTTTTGATATGCAGATTCTGGAACTAAAGTGTTCTGCCCAGCATTTGTGGGGAGAGCACTTTTCCAGCATTTTTTATTCATAGTGCCTGTGAAAAAGAAACATGCTCACAGCCTCATTACTGAAGAAAAGGACTGTGTTTTAAAATATGTGAATAATTAGCTCTACAAGGAAATTCTAATGGGAGGGAACAGCAATAGATCTCTATGTGATCAGAAGCACCTCTAGCAAACCATTCACTGAACAAGGGAGGAGGGAATATGGCTGTTGGTAAATATTCAGAATTGACGCAAAGCTACAAGGAGGGAAGATCAGAAACTTTCTCAGGAAGACCTACTATGTGATAGTCACTATGCTCCCCTAAATTTCACAATAAACTTGAGCGGTGTTTATTATGACCCCCATGTCAGAGATGCTGTTGGTTCCCTTGCTTCAAGGCGGGACCAACTCTGGTGTAGTTCCAGCACCAGAACTGTGCTGGAATACCAGTCCCATGGTATCAGACTGAAGCTTGACTTCAGCTGAAACCCCAGCCTTTCTTAGCTCCTTTCCCTGCCCTATCCTGCTTTCCCCACTCCCTTTCTCCTGAGAGCACTCTCAATAAACCACTTACACAAAATTCTCCATCTCAGCCTCTGCTTCTTGGGAACCTGACTCAAGATGCTCCACTTTATTGATGGAATGAGGGAATCTCAGAGAGGTTAGAAACTGGGTGAGCATAACCCAGCTCATATATGGAAGAACTGGGATTCAAATCTCAGCTTTTCTAACTTTACCAAGCGATTTCTTAATCCCATTTTTATGCAGAGTCGGTAGCTGAGATACTTAAAATACTCTTCTGTCTCTTTGCACTTCAGTACCAACACCATGCTGGTGACCATTTGCTGGTGACCATGGATCAAGTCTTAAGCCTGCATAGCTGGTTCCAGGTTGTCAATACCTCTACTTGGATGTCCAGGACGTCTCAAACTTAACGTATCAAGCACTGAATACCTTATTTCCCCCCAAAGCTGTCCTTTTTGTAGCTCGCTCCAACTCAGTGGATGGCAACTCCATCCTTCTGGTTGTCCTGACCAGAATCCTTGGAGGCACCCTTGATTGCTGTTGTTCTCTCACACCCTCCTTCCAGTCAATCAGAGAATCAGTCTTGTTTTATCTACATTCAAAAAGTAGTCAGAATCCTACCAATTTTGCTCAACCTGCACCATTACCACCATGACCTGAGCTGCTGTTATCTCTTGTCTGGGTTGGTGCCAAGCCTGTTAACTGGCCTTGCCCCAGTCTTGCCTCCATACAGCTAATTAGATCCCTCTGCTGGCTCTCATTTCCTTCAGAGTAAAAGGCAAGGCTTCAATAGGTCTACGAGACCCTGTGTCATGTGCTGCACCCCACCTCCCGTTACCTCTCTGATCTCTCTCCTACTCCTCTCTTCCCTCTCTCAATCCTCCCCTGGCACACTGGCCGCGTTCCTCGAATGCACTAGCCATACTTCTGTGATAGGGCCTTTGCACTGGCTGTTCCTTCTGCTTGGGACACTATTTCCCAAGATGTTTACATGGCTCCCTCTCTCACCTTCTTGGAATTTTTGCTCAAATATCACCTTTTTATTTAAAGTTGCACCCCAACCCTAATAACAATCGATATCCTGTATCTTACTTTTATTTTAAAAAAATTGTCACACTTACCTTCTTCCAATATACAATGATAGTGATTATTAATTAAATAATTTATTTATGTTTTCTTCTCCTTCTCTCCCCATTAGAATGTAGCCACATGAGGGGAGAGATCTTTGTTTTTGATCACCGATGTATCCCATGTGCCTAGTAGCACTCAGTAAGTACACATTGAGTGAACAAATGAATGAATAAATGAATGAAATTTAACGGTTTCAGTTTGGGCATCTGTCTTTTGATCAAAACGGGAGCTGTACACAATGATATTTTGGAGCTGCATGACTTATGGAGCCACGAGTAAAACTTTTCTGAGTGGTTTCATGATCAAATTCACTGGAATAGAGATTGCACACATGCAAGCATACACATGCACACACATGACTTTTGTCCCTGTTATCAGATTGTTCTCTTTGTCCTTTTACGTGAGACTTTCTCTTTAAGGCACGTACTTCATCACTGAGGCATTGAAGAACCGCATCACTTGTCAATCAAGGACTTTGGCAAATTCTCTATTGTGTGATTAGCAACTAAACAAGAACTCAGTAGAAAATGAGTTATTTATGAAATTTCAAATGAAACATTTCAGATTGTCTATTTTAAGATGAGTTAACCATCAGCTGTTTCTTTTTTTTCTTCTACGTTAGCATTTTCCACTCTGTCAAAGGTCACATTAGCCATCCTATATCAAATGGGGATACTTCATGGGTTCATGGGGTGCTACAAAATCCATATTCCCACAGGATTAAAATGTTAATAGTCTATTTACATTTTGCTTGCTCATAAGTTTAATCCCAAGTTTCCAAGGAAGGAATTATAACAAACCTCTTCAAATCTCATAAGAAAACATGTAAGTATATGTACTCATAAAAAAGGACTGGAGAGAAACATCTCAAAATACTACTCTGTTCTCTCCAAGAGGCAGGACTCTGGGGAATTGATATCCATGTCCTGTACACACCTCTTCTGAGGGTTTCTACAGGTTCTGGAACACTTTGGGTCTGGTTGAACAAAAGTTTCAGTCCCTTTCTCATGTCCTTCCTCAAATTGTAAAATTAGGATGCTGCACCCAAACTTTAATATTCTTTCATCTTAAAGAAGGAAGTAACAACCCAAATATTTTTAAAATATCCCTTTCTGTATACTCATTATCCTTCGGTTATATATATTTTTTTCAACCACTTATATAGCTGTGAAGTTTGGTCTTTTATACATTTCCAAAAGGCCATGTTTTACAAGTGACACAATTGTCTTTTGTGTGTTTTTTTTTTTTTTAACAACTTTATTGGAGTATAATAGCTTTACAATGGTGTGTTAGTTTCTGCTTTATAACAAAGTGAATCAGTTATACATATACATATGTTCCCATATCTCTTCCCTCTTGTGTCTCCCTCCCTCCCAGCCTCCCTATCCCACCGCTCTAGGTGGTCACAAAGCACCGAGCTGATCTCCCTGTGCTATGTGGCTGCTTCCCACTAGCTATCTATTTTACATTTGGTAGTGTATATATGTCAATGCCACTCTCTCACTTTGTCCCGGCTTACCCTTCCCCCTCCCCATATCCTCAAGTTCATTCTCTAGTAGGTCTGCATCTTTATTCCCGTCTTGCCCCTAGGTTCTTCTGACCATTTTTTTTTCTTTTTTTTTTAGATTCCATATATATGTGTTAGCATACGGTATTTGTTTTTCTCTTTCTGACTTACTTCACTCTGTATGACAGACTCTAACTCCATCCACCTCACTACAAATACCTCCATTTCATTTCTTTTTATGGCTGAGTAATATTCCATTGTATATATGTGCCACATCTTCTTTATCCATTCATCCGATGATGGACACTTAGGTTGCTTCCATGTCCTGGCTATTGTAAATAGAGCTGCGATGAACATTTTGGTACATGACTCTTTTTGAATTATGGTTTTCTCAGGGTATATGTAGTGGGATTGCTGGGTTGTATGGTAGTTCTATTTTTAGTTTTTTAAGGAACCTCCATACTGTTCTCCATAGTGGCTGTGTCAATTTACATTCCCACCAACAGTGCAAGAGGGTTCCCTTTTCTCCACACCCTCTCCAGCATTTACACAATTGTTCTTTTGGATGGTACAAGCTCTGATCTGACTACTGTTGGAGGGTTATAAAGTCTTGGTATCCTCAACACTCTGTGACAAATTGTGAGTGGCCTCTTGGTGATCGACAGTGATGACTGTCCACATGAAGATGAAATTCCCATCTGTTGCAAGTACGGTATTGAATCTGGAGCTTAATGTGTTCCTGGCTCCTCAGGCGATCAGTATTTGCCCCCAAATAGCTTTGTGGAAAATAAGTGATCATTGACAGTTAGAGGTCATGCCCCATAAATATTAAAAGTTCTGGGCTGCAGGCATGTTTCAAAGTAGAGCCTGGAACTGCTCAGTTATTGGTAGCATCTTTCAAACTGCCAACAGCAGGCCTTTCAAACTAATCAAAGTTTAAGACAAATAAGGTAGTTTCCTTTTTGACATCACTTTTTGTGGATGAAGCATTTTGCAAATTCAGAGCCTTCCATCTATATCCCATAGGAATGCAATGTGGGTGACCTTGAAAATATTGATGACCTTGCCATTTAAGGAGAGAGGATCCCTCCATTCCCCCACCCGCAATACTCTGAGAAAATAACCAATGGCTTCAGCAAGAAATGATGTTAACTAGACAGGGTTAATGACAGAAGGGGTAGAGAGCATTCACTATAATTGTTAATAATGAAAGTTTTGAGAAGAGAGATGTACACGTATTCTGAAGTGGCTTGCAAATCAAAACCTGTCCGGATTTTTGTGTTTTGTTGAAAGGAAAACATAAACTGTGAGGACCCATTATGTTGAGCTACATTTAGAAACAATCAACTTGAAAAGAGAAGTTTATTCCTTGTATGTGACCTGGAATTCTTCCCATCTGAAACAGGTGAAGAGAAGGCTCCATCTCGTGAGATGCATAAACATAATAAATTTCTTGAGGGCATTTTTTTCCCTCTCAGATACTTGTTTTTGTTCAAGATTGTTCCATTGTCAATTAAATGCTAACTTCACTTCCATTCTTTGCTGCAAGGAAGTGCTTATTCATTAACTGGAAAGAAAAGGAAAGAACCCACAGCTGTCCAAGGGGTTAAACTAAACACTTTCTGTTTTCAACATCATCTGCCAAAAATAATGCCTGACATTATAAGAAGAAAAAGATAAATACACTTGGAGATTTGAGAAAAATCAATTCATTTTATCATTGCATTATTTTTATGAGAAAAAAAAAGCCAAAGAACTGTTTGCATTATGTGTGCAAATCACAACCACACATATTAAAATACAGAAGACTTTTTTATCTCAGTTCCTGAGTTCTGCTTTAGCCAAAAGTTAGTTTCTCCTCAAAGATGTGTAAAGACCCTTGGGTTTCTAGAAAACTCTTTAGTGAATGTGTCACTACCCTTAACAGGATTCTGATGGTTCTCTAAAAGTTATGACTACTTCCCTAAATTACTATTTGTACTTTTGTAAGAACATAGTTTATTCATTAAAAAGATGTGCTTTCAAATTCTTGATCAACAACTTCCTTCTTTTTTTGTAACTTAAGGAACAAAGGAAAAACAGTTTTGAAATTTATTAAAATATAGATTTTTTTAGTATATATTGGAGCTATGGCTACTTAATATTGATTACATTCATTTATTAAGTATATTGATTGTATTACTTTTGTATTAATTAATTGATGCTGATTGTGTACAGGATTCTACCACAAAATAAAAATTAAAACTTGTGAAAGTCACTCGTTTATGATTAATTGGTCAGCAGGTTGTTCAATGCTAGGAGGGTATTTCACTTCAAAAAAAATTGCTAATTCTATCTTCTTCCTCAGCTGTTTCAGTGACAAGGAATTATTCCTTACAGTTCAACTTGATTTTTTCTCTTCTTTGGTCCTTAGAACATGGAATTGATCTGGTCACAACATCTGCAGGATAACACTAATAAAATTTTTCCTAGGACAGAAATTGATTAGTCTTTTATTTGCCTTCTTCCATGACTCTTTAAAAACTTCTTCCCTTTTCATAGAATGCTGTATCCCAATGTTACCATATTTCCAAATTCTTCTCATCCTCCAGTTCTAGCTTAAAGCCACTTTCCTCCAGCAGCTTCTCTCAGCCATCCAGTCCTTCCCCCACGCCAAAGTGATTTTGCTCACCTTCATTGTTATAACCCAGAACTTTTAAAATGTTTTTTGCATACCTCTAATTTTCTCCCATAATTTTTGGCTGTATTTCATTATACGTATGCTTTTAATATATTGCATACTTTTGGAAGGCAGAGCACATGTTTCATGCATTTTTGTATTCTCCATTCCATTCAGCAAAGTTCATTGTGTAAAGGAAGCCCTCTATTCACGTGATGCTTTTATTTTATGTATACCAACACATTGCGGGTAAGGGCAGGTTAGATGTCAAGTTTTTCAGTGAAGATGGTAATATTTAATATAGGCTTCATATTCTGTATTTCTCAGGTTAAAGAAGAGAGACACAAAAGTTATGGTGACATAAAGAAAGTTCAGGATACACAGAGGAAAAAAAAGGAAACTCCTCAGTGCTGTAAATATCAATCATGTTTTTTTTTGTTTGAAATTTCCTACTCCATAGTAACAGGAAAAGGACTAGAACCCAGAGTCCTTTAGAGATAGCATCGTTTCCCGGTAAATATGAAAATGTACTCTCAACTTCTTTGGAATGGTTTTTAATGAATAATGAATGCCCTTGAAAGGATATGCTGCAGTTTGTCTTAAGCAAAGCTAAAACATAAATAAAAACAAATGCATTGTATTCCCTCTGTACCTCTGGTTTTTTTTTGTTTGTTTTTTTTTTGTTCTTATGTTAGGAGAAAGGGAGATATGGAATGTCGGTAATTGTTTGTAAAATTAGCGCACATTCCTCCCATTAACATGGAAAATATCTGACCCACAGTTGCCCCAGTCTGTTCACTGCTGTGGATACACTATGGATAAAAGTATCTGTTCTTCCACAGCCTCCTGGCTGCAGGGGACAAAACTCTGGGTAAGCAAAGTTGGATGGTTTTCAAAACTGTCATCCTTAGTAGATTTACAGACACAAAGAGACTGTCATTAAATTTAGTCAGTGACCCTGAGCTTGGAATAATCTCAAACTGGCATTCTCAGCTGGGGGTGGGGGCGTGGGATGAAAGTCTAAGGAGCAATTAGGGGCAAATAACAAAATTAGATTCCGACACACGGGGTGAGAGGTGAGTGGAAGAGAATTGAAATGCTGATTGGGTGATATTAGGTAATTTAGATCTCACTAAAGAATGCTTTCTTCTTTGCTGAGCAGTACTACAGTTACTCAGCAGGGTCAGCTGCTGGCAACATTATTATAATGAGCCCTTCTGGAACTTGGGCATACATAAAAATCACCTGAGGATCCTGTCAAATGCAGATCTGAGGTGGCAGGTCTGGGCTGGGGCCTGAGATTCCACATTTTTTCTTTTCTTTCTCTTTTGTTTTTCAAATTGCTGATTTTTTTTTCTTTTTTAAATTCTATTTATTTATTTATTTTAAAACACAACATGATTATATTTTAATACACAACCCAAATACAAAACACCATGATAAATTGATGGCAATAAAATATGGTATTTCATTTGTATTGCATGACAAATGGTTATCCTTAGTCATAAATGATTTCTTCGAAACCAGTAACAGACATTGATATACCAAGGGAAATGAAAAAAAAAAAGAAGAAAATGAAATAACACAAGTGACTAGTAAGGATTTAAGCATATATGAAGATGACTGAGCTGAACAATAACAGAAGAAAAGCAATTTCTTTGTAATATATTACCAAAGATTAAAAATCTAACATTTGTACAGTTTTAGGAACGGACCCACATAAACACGGGGGAACAAGATTAATGAGGTCCCATCTATATAGGAGGGGAAAATCTAGTTTGTACTCAAACTATAAATTTTGGATATCTTTAGTCCTAGAAGTTCCAATTCATTGGAATTATTTCAACAAATTAGTTGGATAAATTTACAATTTATATATAAACCAAGTTTACTGCATATTTTTCTTTTTTTTTAAATTGAAGAATAGTGGAGTTACAATATTATATTAGTTTCAGGTGTACAACACAGTAATTTGATATTTTTATAGACTATACTCCATACACAGTTATTATAAAATATTGGCTATATTCCCTGTGCTATACATTACATCCTTGTAACTTATTTATTTTATACCTAGTACTTTGTACCACTCAGACCTCTTTACCTACTTGCCCGTCCCCTCACCCCTCTCCCCTCTGGTAACCACTAGTTTGTCTGAGATTCCACATTTTAACTGGCTCTCAGCTGATGCTAATGCGACGGGTCCTCAAAACACTCTGATCAGAATAACAAAGGTCTACATTTGCACTATCTAATACAGCATTTGATGGCTACATGTAGATATTGAACACTGAATTGAGATGTGCTGTAAGTGTAAAATACACTCCAGATATTTTTTTAATTGAAATACAATTTAAATACCACAAAATTACCCCATTTAAAGTATACAATTCAGCAGTTTTCAGTATACTCACATGGTTGTATAACCATCACCACTGCCTAACTCCAGAACATTTTCATCCCCACAAAAAGAAACTCAGTATACTTTAGCTATCATCCCCCTCCTATTCCCACTTCCTCCCAGACCCTGGCAACCTACTTTCTAGGTTTTCTTTTTAAAGCAAGAAAGAATATCTACTTCCTTTCTTTATGGATTTGCCTATTCTGGATATTTCATATAAATGGAATCACACAATAGGTGACATTTTGAATCTGGCTCCTTTCTTGTACACCACTAGGTTCATCCATGTTGTAGCAAGTATCTGCACTTCATTATTTTTAATGGCTAAATAGTATTCCATCATGAGGATACACCACATTTCATCCATCCATTCATTTGTTGATGTACATTTGGATTGTGTCCATTTTTTGGCAATTATGAATAATGCTACCATGAACATTCTTATACAAGTTCTTGCATGAATATATGTTTTCAATTTTCTTGAGTATACACCTAGGAATGGAATTGTTGGGTCATATGGCAACTCTGTTTCAACTTTTACAGAATTGTCAAAATTGCTTTTCAAAGTGGCTGGACCATTTTTACATTCCTTCCAGCAATTCATGAAGTTTACAATTTCTCTACATCCTTGCTAACACTTGAACCAATATTAAAATATTATTATTAACTAAAGTCTATACTTCATTCAGATTTCCTTGGTTTTGGCCTAATGCCTTTTTTGTTGTTGTTCTTCCAGGATCCCATTCAGGATACCACATTACGTTTGGTTGCCATATCTCTTCAGGCTTCTCTTGACTATGACAGTTTCTCAAAATTTCCTTGTTTTTGATGACCTTGGCAGTTTGAGGAGTATTGGTCACCTATATTGTAAGATGCCATTCTATTGGGATTTGTGTAATAATCTTCTGATAATGAGGCTGGAGTTATGGGTTTTGGGAAGAAAGATTGTAGGTAAAGATCATCACATCAAGGGTGCATACTATCAACAAGGTTTATCACTTTTGATGTTGACCTTGATCAATTGGCTGAAGCAGTGTTTTTCATGGTAAAGTTATTCCTTTAAAAAAATTATGTTTGTAAGGATTCATGGATATTTATTTATACTTTGGGTTATAATCCAACACTATTTTATTTTGTTTTGATCAAATTATTCCAGGTTTGACCATTGAGAACACTTCCAGTTTGACATACTCCAATCATTGTGAGGTTTGTTGTTGTTTTGAGCACTTTATCTTCTGTCACTACAAGATGTCTAGGCTCATCTTGTATATTTCCTTTCTTAGTTGTAGAATCAGCCACTTCTAGGACCCCTGAATCCTTTTATTGGATAATGTTATTCCAAAACAAGATTTAGGCATTAGGTTATTTGAGATCTTTCTTGTTTCTTAATATAGGCATTTATTGCTCTGAACTTCCCTCTTGGAACAGCTTTTGCTGCATCCCATAAGTTTGGTATATTGTATTTCCATTTTTATTTCTCTCTAGATATTTTTATTTCTCTTTTGATTTATTCCATTCGTTGTTCAGTAATATGTTGCTTAATCTCCACCTGTTTGTGAATTTTCCAGTTTTATTCTTATAATGGATTCCTAGCTTCATACTATTGTGGTCATAAAATGTGCTTGATAAGATTTCAGTCTTCTTAAATTTGTTGAGATTTGTTTTGTGATCCAACATATGATCTATCCTTGAGAATGTTCTATATGAGCTTGAGAAGAATGTGTATTCTGTTGCTTTTGGATGGACTATTCTGTAAATGTCTGTTAAGTCCATCTGGTCTAACATGAAGTTTAAGTCTAATGACTCTTCATTGATTTTCTGTCTGGATGATCTATCCATTGATGAAAGTAGGAATTGAAGTCCCCGACTGTTATTGTATTGCTGTCTATTTCTCCCTTTAGGTCTGTTAATATTTGCTTTGTATATTTAGGTGCTCCTATGTTGGGTACATAAATATTATATTTACAAAATTATATCCTTTTTTTGGATTGACCCCTTTAGGAGTGTGTATTTTATTCCAAGTGTGATGGGAAGCTGATGGCAGATTGTATTTTCCAAAGTTGGCAGCAACCATATCACCTATCTCATGTGCTCTTCCAGAATGTGAACTTGTCATGCCCCCATCAAGAGGTGGAGTCAAATTTCCCATCCCTTGATTCTGGACTGGCTTTGACTACTTCAATGAATAGAGTATGGAGGAAGTGATGCAGTATGATTTCTATGGCTGAGTAATAAAAGGCCATACCCACTCTACCTTGCTGTGGGAGTGCTTGTGCAAGCATCCCTGAGGCCACTGTACTAAGGAAGCCAAGCTACACGGAGTGATCATGAGCAAGTGCTTTGGTCAGCAATCCTAGTCTTGATGCCATACGTTCAAGTGAGTGAATGAGTCTTCTGATAATTCCAGCCACCAGACATCGAATCACCCCAGCCTTTGAGTTTTTCCAGTTCAAGACATCATGAAACAGACAGTCTACCCCCTCTGTGTCCTGTCTGAATTTCTGATGCACAGAAAATTTGAGCATACTAAAATGGTTGCTTTAAGCCACTAGGTTTGGGGATAATTTGTTATGTAGCAATAGCAACTGGAACAGGGCTGTTGGGGTCTTTTGGCTTGGAAAGTGATATGATTGATTGTATTTGTATTTTAAGAAGACCACTCTGACTATGGAGATCAGACTATAGCAAAGCAAAAGTGGAAATGGGGAGTCAAGGTAAGAGGCTGCTGTTTTTGCACAGGAGAGAGATGATGGTAGCGTGGGTAGTATGACATTGGCATGAGAGAGAAGACATGGAGCTGGAGCCATCAAGACTTACAGATTAAAAAAAAAAAAAAAGACTTGCAGATGGACCAGTCAAGGGGCACAAGAGAAAGAGAAGATTCAAGATGAGTAGGGGTTCTGGACTGAGAAACTGGGTGATAGTAGAGATGAAGAGAATGGAGGGAGGAACAGATTTTGAACATATTTAAGGTTATGGTAATTTTGAGGCATTCCAGTGAAGATGGCAGTGTTCAGAGATACTTGTATGTTCCTGCAGTTTAGGGTAGAAGTGGAACTGGAAAAATAAAATTGAAATATTCAAACATAAATGATACTTAAAGCCATATGCTTGGATGGCATAATTTAAGGAATAACTATAGTTAGAAAAAAAGATGTCCTTAGACTGAGCCCTCAGATGCTTCAACATGAAGAGGAGGAGTAGACATCATGGAAATAACAAAGTAGGAGGAAAACCAGGCAATTGCAATATCCCAGAAACCATGTGAAGAAAATGATTTACAGAGCACTGATTCATGGGGTGATTCAAGTACTGCTCATGGATCCAGCGAGTTTAGGAATGAGAATTGACTGTTGTATTTGGCAACCTGCAAGTCATTGGTGATGTTGACAAGGGTCATTTAGTGAATTGACAGAGATCAGTGTCTGAACAAGAGAGAGTAAATAGAGATAAGAAGGATAGGTTACCTTCTGAGGTGATTTACTGTAAAAGGGCAAAGAGAAATGATAGTGTAGTTGAAGAGAGGTATGGAGTTAAAGAAGATGTCATTGATATTGAGAGATGACATAGCATGTTACAGAATGTTTGTATGCTGCTAAGAATGATTTAATAGAAAGGGAGAAGATTGATGGTGCAGGAAAGAGACCATTATTTGGAAGAACTAAATCCTTGTGTGGGCAAGTGGTGATTCAATTCAGCATCCATGTGGGCACAGAGAAGGAAACATCTTCCAGTAGGGGAGGCAGAGCACACAGGATCTGAGCAGAAAGGTTGGTAAATTGGATGTTAGAGAAGATGGGAGTTCTCTTTGATTATTTTTATTTTCTCAGTGAAATAGGAAGTCACCCACTGATAGGGAGGATGGGTCCAGGTGCTGGGGATGGGAGAACTGAGATGTAAGTTATCTCAAAAAAAAAAAAATAGAGCAAATTGACCAGGGAATTGTAGAATTTCTGGGAATTGCTTAGGTAGCGCTTGAGGTCAGTGGTCATGAATATAAGGTGAGATCATTCATCAGGGTGTGGAGTTTTTCTTCAGCCATGTACAGCTATTTGAGAGTGGGTTCCGTGAATTTAAAGAGGAGTTGGAGTTTTGTTTGGTGATTTCAATAGAGAGAGAGAGATAATGGAGTTGAGATGATGTGGGTTGAATTATTGTTCCAGTTTTCACTTCCTCCAGTAAATAGGATTATACATCTACACCCCTTGCCATGTGACTCACAGTGCCTGCCATTAACCATTGTCTCATTGACCTTGGGCCCAGCCATGTAACTTGCTTTGGCCAATAGAGTACAAGCAGTTGTCATATAAGCAGTGACTTGAAACATGCTTGTATGATTTGGCTGGTTCTGTTGAGTTCTTGCCATCACCATGAGAAAAACCTGCTCCAGGCAACTACATGTCCCAGAATGAGGTCATGCGGACTAGATCTGAAGCAAGCTTGCAGCTTGATACAGAGCTGCCCCAGATGCCCTGCAGATGCACAATTCAGAAATAAATCCCTCTTTTTATCAGCCATAGAGATTTTGGATCATTTGTAGCATTATTTCAGCAGAATTCTGATTAATACATGAGAGTATGATCCTGCATATGATAATATGAGGGTGTCGTCATAATGATGAATCGAATCTAATCCAAAGGAGGAGGAAAGCAAAGCTATAAAGGAGGAAATAGACAGTGACAAGGTGGCTGAGTCAATGAGTCGGAAGTCACATTACAGAGGGAGTCAGGCTACTAGAAGGTGTGAGCTAGAAAGATGGGGGGAGTGGTGAGAGACTGGGATACTTGAACTTGAGATTTGGAGGGTGCAAAGTTACTGGTAGTGTCAAGGAAATGACAGGGTCCAGAGATGGCCATGGTAATGTGTGGCTAAAGTAGGAGAGAAGACAAGGGGAACTGCCTCTTCTTTCCACCTTGACTCTCACTTCTGCTAACTTTCAGGATTTACATTTTTTTTCCTATACGCTGGTCAAAGAAAATGCCCTCAGGACAGGATCTGAAGATCAGGTATTATTATTGTTGTTGTTGTTGTTATTCTATTATTAATAGAATTAATAATAAATTGTCAATTACTTATTAACATATATTGACCATTTACTGTGCATCAGGCATTGTGCTTATTGTTTTACTTAAACTACCTCATTAAAGCCTCACAGCAACTCTGAGGTGGGAAATTCGTATTGCTCTCATTTTACAACTGAGGAAATTGAGACTTTGGAGACTTCAATCACTTCTCCAGGGCCACTTACAGGGCATGGGTTGAACGAGGATTCAGGTCTGGATTCCAGGCTCTGAGTCCTGAGTGCTTCGTTTATCCAGCCTGTGGCTGGTTGCTCAGGGGTGGTCTGTGGGCAATTCTAAACAAGTTGGGGGCATTAGTAGCCCTGGAGGGGCTACACAACAGATGCCTAAAACAATATATTGTTCGCATGAGTTAAGAGTTACACAGGGATCTCCTTAAGTCCTTAAATCAAGCATATAATTAAAACTCAATGGGGAGTTAAGAGACAAAATTGAGACTCACAGGCCTACGCAGTGAAGATTGTTGTTAGTACTTCCCTGAGAATGAGATTAAGTATAGAAAGGTGGAGAGGGGCTGCCAAGATGGTGGAGTAGAAAGACTCCCGGTTAAAATTAAAATGTCCCAATGCCCAAGTCGCACTCTGGACTGATCAAATTTGGCTTACTGAGGCTGTGGCCAAACATCAGTATTTCCAAACTCACCATAGGATCTCACTGGGCCATCAAAGTTGACAATCGCTGGTTTAAGAGAAGCAGGTCCTAATATTTGCTGGTTCTACCTAAGGTGTCATTGCATTTCTGTGATGTGGGATTTGGGATGCAGGAAGTAGCAGGTGCTATAGGAACATTGATGTCAGAAGACGTGGAATGCCAACAATGGCCCCTTTCCTCTTTCCACACTGTTTGCTAGAGCAAAGCTGTCATGTAAATGGCTATTTATTCCATTTGATCTTGCCACTCTCTTCTCACTTGTTTTTGCCGTTTTCCTCCAGTTTCTGCATCTAACTTTCACCTGATTTGCATCCAGTTCTGCCTCTGCTGAAATGAGCTTATTTGGCTGCTTAGTAGATAAGGCAATTACTCCCGAGAATTCCATTTGAAAGCAGAATGAAATCTTCATGATTTTCACTATCCCAAGATGCTTTCATCCTAATGGAGGTGACTAGGTCACTTGGGCTGAATTGGAGAAGCATTCTTGGCTTTGTGTTCTGAGTCCTTCTAAACCACCTTGCAGTTACTGACTCTCTTCAGGCAGTGCTGGCTGTTGGGAGTTGACACGGAGTCTTGAGTAAAAAGGGAACAAAAGCCAGCCTCTGCCATTAGTATTCTCAGGCGTTTGTCCAAGGGAAGCTGGAAGGGAGAACCTGTATTTATAACCTGTGAGAAGGGTATCGTAAGCTTGGGTGGTAGGAAAACACTTAAATATCAGGGAATCTGTTTCTTTGCTGCACTGGTCTTTACTTAACCCTTTATGGGCCTCGGGTAGATTGATTGCAAAAACTTGCTGAAATGATTCACCCCTCCCTGGAGCCACATCACCTGCAAGACTAGGTAGCTCCTCCCACACAGAAATGAGTCAATTTCCCCACCCCTTGAATCTAGATGGGCCGTGTGACCTGCTGTGACCAATAGAATCCAGAGGATGTGACGTTGTTTCAGTTCTGAACTGTCTCTCAGGAGGCCTTACACTCTTCTGCTCTCCTGTCTTAGAACCCCAAGCTGCCTGCTGGAGCAAGAAACCACAGGGCAGAAAGTCCAGTTGTCCCAGCTCCAGCCCTTCTGGAGCATCCAGCCTGTATCCCACAAACATGTGAGAGGGCCTAGCTATGAGAGCAGAGTACCTCCTTGACCCGGTATGAATGTGTGGATCCGGCCAAGACCAGAAAAGCCACCCAGTTGGCCCATAGACTCATAAGCAGTCATTCTTATTATTCTAAGTCATGGAGTTAGGGGTTGTTTGTTACACAGCAATAGTTATTTGATAATGGCCTCAATGATTTTATCTTTGAAGAAAGGATTGGTGGGCTGATTTTTACAATAATACAATACAGTAATAAAAATATAATACAATATTAATAATAATACATAAATACAATAATCACCTGTAGATGTCAGTCTAGTGACTCTGGATCCACTGAAGCAGGCTGGCTGGGCCCCAAATTCTATGCTCCTGTAAATTTCACAAGTGGCTCTGAAGCACAGCTAGAACGAAAGAAGTCTAGAAGGTTTCTATTTCTGGCACTAAAAGTGTATGATTCTCCCATAGCAGGCCCCATTTTAGGGTTGTAATTCACCATAAGCAGCAAATGCCCAGATAAAGTGAGAATCCCATGAGGCCATCCCAAGAATGAAAGGACCCAGACTCTGTAGTGAAACTCTGAGAAGACAGTAACCCCTGGGCCTTGAACATGTTTATCGGCCTCTTCTCTGTCTTGACCAGACATTATTTTCTTGCAGGAAACAGAAACTCACTGAATAAGTCATGGAATTTCTTACATGGTTTAAGGAATTCTCTCAGAATATATGACAGAAAATACAGCCAAGGTTTTCCAGGCTTGGACTTGGAAACGAGAGCATCATCAGGAGCCAAAGATGTCTTGTTTGCTCTTACACACTTTCTCTTTTACCTTTTCTGTCTCCCCACAAGAGCTCCCTGATCCCCCTGTGTATGTCTTTTATTCTCCTTCCCTCCTTCTCACAGACTGCCTTTCTCTAATTGCTCAGTAGGCTACATACCCTCCCTAAAGAGAGGAGATTCAGTCTTGGAATTTACCTGACCTTCTGGTTGCAGACAGCTTAATGTCATTGTGTCCTAATTACAAACTGCCAGGAGGAGGACTATGGTCCAGTTCGAATCCAAGGTCCAAAGCCGGTCAAACCCCCATGAAAGGGAGAGTTCTAAAGGGCTTCCCTTTTTGGGTCTGAGAATAGGTTCACAAAAAATAAAGTGTGGAATTGGGAGGGAAATATTCCTCAATGTAATAAGTTACTTTTATAGGATAATTTATTATATTTACATTGGTTCATCAGGTCAACACATATAAAAATGAGGGTGTGGAGAAAAGGGAACCCTCTTGCACTGTTGGTGGGAATGTAATTTGATACAGCCACTATGGAGAACAGTATGGAGGTTCCTTAAAAAACTAAAAATAGAACTACCATGTGACCCAGCAATCCCACTACTGAGCACATACCCAGAGAAAACCATAATTCAAAAAGACACATGCACCCCATTGTTCACTTCAGCACTATTTACAATAGCCAAGACATGGAAACAACCTAAATGCCCATCAACAGACAAATGGATAAAGATGTGGTACATATATACAATGGAATATTACTCAGACATAAAAAGGAATGAAATTGAGTCATTTGTAGAGACGTGGATGGACCTATAGTCTGTCATACAGAGTGAAGTAAGTCAAAAGAGAAAAAATATCATATATTAATGCATATATGTGGAATCTGAAAAAATTGGTATAGACAATCTTATTTACAAAGCAGAAATAGAGACACAGATGTAGAGAACAAATGTATGGATACCAAGGGGAAAAGAGGGGATAGGATGAATTGGGAGATTGGGATTGACATATATACACTATTGATACTATATATAAAATAGATAAGTAATGAGAACCTACTGTATAGCACAGGGAACTCTACTCAATGCTCTGTGGTGACCTAAATGGGAAGGAAATCCAGAAAAGAAGGGTATATGTATATGTATAGCTGATTCATTTTGTTGTACAGTAGAAACTAACACAACATTGTAAAGCAACTATACTCCAATAAAAATTTTTTAAAAATTCATTGACCAAATTTCTGAAATACTTAAAATTTGTTTATACCAAATCACTATTACATACTATCGTATGCATATATTTGTGCAGTTTTCATTATAATTCAGGTTTTTGTCAAAGAGGGAAATACTATTTACCTTGAATGTGTTAAGTAGCGCCCCTCAGTTGTCATAATACAAATCTAACACTTGCTTTACACCTTTTTGGCACAGACTTGAATTTATGCTTTCTCCTTACAGGGGATGTAGAGAATCATTTTTAAATGACCAAAAAATAAACACAAACCTTCAAGAATAATTTTACCAGCAGTCTGGTTTATCTATTTCATGGTTCTATTCTCAGGGGCAAGGCACATGTGCTCAAATTAAAGAGAGGATTTGGCTGATAAATTTGGAAGACAGACAAATGATTGATGTTTTGCTATATTTACCAGTAATGCATTTTTAAAAGAATCTAAGTACACAGTACCATCACACATAGTCTTTACTTAAGTTGAAGATATAATAAATCGTATACTCAAAATTAAGTAAAACATAATTTACTTTTCTTTTACAGTTTAGCAAATGTTTTAGGAAGCCACATCAAATTTACAGACATGACCTCTGACATCATGGAGTTTTATGGTTTAGTGAGAGATGGACATTAATCAATTAATGATACAGATCATTGTTAGTTACAAAAAGTGGTAAGGACAGTGATGGAAAATTGTAAGTAGCTTTGAGAATGTAAAATAAGGACACTTTGTTATAGGGTCAGGGGGGTGACAGGGTGGAGGAAGTGATGTTTGAATGGCAATCTGATGGATGCATAGACTTGAACTAGGCAAAGTCTAGTTGAGGTAGAGGGATCCTTGTGGTTTAGAGAAGTGCAGCATTGGAGAAAGCGATGGAAGGTCAGTGTGGCTGGAGCCCAGAGTGTACAGGGAAACTAAGTAAGATTGAAGAGAGAGTCAGGTTCCACATTCACGAGGGACAGGACCTTACATGCCATATTCGGGATTTCTGCCTTTATCCTGAGAACAACAGGAAACCATTGAGTGGACTTAAGCAAATGAGTGGCAAGAAAAGATTTTCTTATTAAAAAGATTATTCCAACTGCTGTGTTGAGAATGGCCTAAGGAATAATGGACGAGAAAGATGTGGATGGAACAGTTAGGAGGCTGTAAGCAAGAGGTCATGGTGGCCTGAAGTGGTGGTAGTGATACGGTAGAGAAAATTGCACCGGTGTGAAAAGTATTTCCAAGGAGGGATCAACAGGTCCTGTTGATGGACTGAATGAGGAGTTGTGGTAGATTGATTGCAGACACAACCCTGATTCTTCACTCTGCCTGCATCCCCTTTGCCATTTAACTTTGAAGCATCCTCTGCCTCTGTCTCTGGACTTGACCATGTGCCTGGCTTTAGCCAATAGAATGAAGCAGAAGTGCGACTGCGATGGCTCCAAGTCTACAACTCAAGAGGCCTTGCTCTTCCTTGTGACTCTGTCATCTTCATGAGGACTTGCCCGAGGTGACCTGCTGGAACATGAAGGACACATGGAGCAGACTCCAACTGCCTGGTCAGCCCCATTGAGTCTGGTCTAGACCAACGGAGAGCCAGCGGGTGCACAGCCCAGTGAGCGAGCCCAGCCAGAAGACACGGAGCCCGCAGCAGATTCTCTGCTGACCCCTGATATGTGAGCAATAAATTCTACCATATTACGACACTGAGGTTTTGTGATTTTTTTTGTTATAAGCATTATTAGATAACTGATACAGGAGCAAGGGAGAAAAATATTTCGAACACAGTCATTCATACACACCGCTATTGTAGTTCAACATGTTATATTATCATAATGCAGCATTCAGAGAGAATAGGAAATAGGATGGATAAATTTTGATGGGAGGAAATTATGACCCTGAAAAGTTCCTAACAAATAGTAAATAATCAACATTTTTCAAAAGTTGGGTTTATAAAAGTCTTGGTCCTTAGTAGTGAATAATACTAAAAAAGAAGATTCCAAAGGCATAGTTTAGATTTTTCACTTATTTTTCATACTTTGTCATATGCTTGTTGTCAAAAAAATTTTTTATATGTTCAATTAACCATGATTCTAAAAAAAAGGTAGAAAATCATATAGCATGGCAATACATAAGAAAAGAAGAACTAAATTAAGCTGGCAAACTCCTGTGTTTTAGAGCATTTCCTGTTTCCTTGCAATTTTTTGTTGGTTTTGTCCCTATTTTTACACTTGCTCACCGGAGAGTCACACAGAGGAAGACATAGTTTATGGCCAGCACAAAACAGTTCCCGACAGCGACACTGTTAGTTCAAAGTTGCATTTCTTCAAAGATGTGAAAGGAGAAATTGAACAAAAAGTCCATTCCTGGGGCTTGACTGTGAAAGGGAAGCAGGTATGGACCAGGCCACTTAAATGCAGCCCTGACATCTGTTTATCAATATGTGTAGAGTTCCCACACTTTATCGTGGCCACTAGGGTGAAGGTTTATAGTAAGTTTTTCTCTCAGATGAGAGAGGAATTCAGATATTTAGAGGAATAAAATTGCCTCCTTTTCTTTTCAATTTGAACTGTGATTTCTTGATATTATTTTTGGATGTTCTCAAGTGGAACACCTATAGTCACACCTATAATGACAGTCAATATTGGAATTACAAGATAGTGAATATGAAATAATTATGATGCACATAGTCAAGAAAATAAAGGAGTATTGAAAATGTGACTAAGAAATAGGAAATATCAATATTGTACTTACCAGCAAAAGAACTGAATAATAATTCTAGAGTTGTAAAATGAATTTTAAATTAGAAAATCAACAGCTTTAAAAAATAATATGCAATTTTAAAATGTCTACTAGGCAAGAAAAAGTAGAAACAAACATGTAATTAATTTTAATAACATTTTATTTAACCCAGTAAATTCAAAGTAATATCCTTTCAACACACAATCAGTATAAGATTATTAATGAGATAATTTACATTTTTCATACAAGTCTTTGAAATCCAGAGTGTATTTTACACTAAAAGCACATATCAATTTGGAGTAACTACTTTTAGACATTCTCTATACACACACACACACACACACACACACATACACTCACTGGAACTTATGTTTTTCTACTATATGTAGATGGCCATTGGTCCAAGATGGAATATATGAAACAAAACCCTTGATTTAGATAGCTATTAATGTTTTTTTAATTAAAGTTTTTAAAATATATTTTTTAAGTTTACTTTCCATTTACAGTTATTGCAAAATATTGGCTCTATCCCCCATGCTGTACAATACATCCTTGAGCCTATCTTATACCCAGTAGTTTGTATCTCCCACTCCCTGACCCCTGTATTGCCCCCCTCCCCCTCTCCCCACTGGTAACCACTAGTTTATTCTCTATATCTGTGGTTCTACTTCTTTTTTGATATATTCACTAGTTTGTTGTATTTTTTAGATTCCACATATAAGTGATATCATACAGTATTTGTCTTTCTCTATATGACTTATTTCACTTAGCATGATGCCTTCCGAGTCCATACATGCTGCTGCAAATGGCAAAATTTCATTCTTTTTTATGGCTGAGTAGTATTCCATTGGTATATATATGGAATATGTATTCCATATATATTGGAATATTGGTGTATATATATATATGTATATATATGTACACATATACATACACCACATCTTCTTTATCCATTCATCTGTTGATGGACACTTAAGTTGCTTCCATATCTTAGCAATTGTAAATAATGCTGCTATGAACATTGGGGTGCATGTCTCATTTCAAATTAGTGGTTTTGTTTTTTTTTTCCAGATAAATACCCAGGAGTGGAATTGCTCTCCACTACTAGTAGTTCTATTTTTAGTTTTTTGAGAAACCTCCATACTGTTCTCCATAGTGGCTGCACCAATTTACATTCCCACCAACAGTGCAGGAGGGTTCCCTTTTCTCCACATCCCCACCAACACTTGTTACTTGTCTTCTTTTTGATGATGGCCATTCTGACAGGTATGAGGTGGTATCTCATTGTGGTTTTGATTTGCATTTCATTGACAGTTAGTGATATTGAGCATCTTTTCATGTGCTTGTTGGCCATCTGCATTTCCTCTTTGGAAAAATGTCTATTCAGTTCTTCTACCCATTTTAAAATGGAGTTGTTTGGTTTTTTGATGTTGAGTTGTATGAGCCATTTATACATTTTTGGTTATTAATCCCTTATGGGTCTATCATTTGTAAATATTTTCTCCCATTCAGTAGGTTGTCTTTTTATGTTGTCGATGGTTTCCTTTGCTGTGCAAAAGCTTTTAGTGTTAATTTAATTCAACAGATGTGTGTAATTTATTGAACCATTTCCCTACCGAGAGATATTTAGTTTTCTTTTTCCTGTTTCAAATAAAGCTGCAAGGAGCATCCTTTATACAAAAACTATGTGGACTTGTGTATTTCCAAGGCACCGAGTTTCAGATATGGATTTGCTGTACAATGGATGATTTTAACAGCAGATGAGACACAACTGAAGAGCTACTTAGTGATCTGGAAAAGAGACCTGAAGAAATTACCCAGAATGCAGTAGCGAGAGACAAGAGAATGAAAATATGATAAAGCACTTAAGATGCATATATGTCTAAACAGAGACAAAATAAAGAAGGGGGTGTAGGAGTGTTCTTAAAGATGATGTGTAAGATGTCTCCAGAATATATCGAAGACACCAGTCCTCAGATTAAAAGGTCCCAATGAATCCCAAGAAAAATAAAAGAAACTCATCTAGATACATGATAGTGAACTCAAGGTACACCAAAGACAGAGGCTCTCACAATCAGTTATTTTAAAAAGCAGACAAATAGCACATACAAAGGAATAACTATTAGAGTAACAGCTGACTTCTAGCAGCAACAATGGAAGGCAGGAGTCAGGGAGTAAGATCTATAAAGTGCTGAGAGAAAATACCTGTCAATCTGTAAATGCATACCTTGAGAAAGAGCAAGGGGGAAATAAAACATTTTCAGACAAAAACTGAGAGCTTTTACAAGCAGTAGACCCTTACAAAGGGAGAACATCAGGAATTTATTCAGTTAGAAAGAAAATGATTCTAGAAGGTATGTATGAATGAAATGAAACAAATCAAAACTAAAATAATGAATATGTTGTTAAGTCTAAACAAACATTGATTAAATGTAACAATAATAATATCTAATTTGGGAGGTTAAAAAATCAAGATAGACCTGAATTCTGGACAACAATCAAATGTTATTTGACAGGAGTGACTGGAGCTGATTTTTTTAAAGTTCATTATTTTTTTAGGAGAAGAGTTAAGATATTTATTAACTTTACACATCTTAAGCTAATAATGCATGTTAAAATTTCCATAGGAATCTCTAAAAAAATAACAATTGAATGTAGAACTTTCAAGCTAGTAGGTGTTAAAAAAAATAAAATGGGGAAATTAAACCCCAGTTAAAGTGGCATAGAGAAAGGGTAAACCAACACATAAACAAGAAATAGAACAAGTGGGTAGAAAATAAGCTGAGAAAAATAAAAATAAATATATCCACACTCATAATCCATAAAGTAAAGAACTAAACTCCCCACTGAAATTCAATGATTTTTTTTTCTGTCTGGATAAAAACAAGTAAGTGAATGCTTTTTAAAAGACAGAGGGCACAGAAAAGTTGAAAATTAAAAACATAGAACAAATGCCTGTCATATACTAATTAAAAGAAAGTTTTAGGGGTGTAATAATACAAAACAAAATCAAGTTATAGCGAAGAGAATTATAGGAGGGAAAGAAGATCATTTACATAGCAACAAAAGTGTTTATTCATCAGAAAAATATTTTATAAACTTGTATGCATCTTGCAAAATAGGCCTCAAATAAATAAACCAAAAATGTGCAAAACTACATAGAGGAAGCTAAAAAATCCACAAGCATCAGAAGATTTCAACATACCTCTCTAAGTGATTGATAAGTTAGTCAAACAAAAATAAGGCTATAGAAGTTCTCAACAATATAATTAACAAGTTTGACATAATAGGTACATTTACAATATTGTGCCTGTCAATGCATAGAAAATTTATGAAAATTAATGATATGCTAGGCCAGAAAGAAAGTCTTAACTTTCAGAGATTTATAATCATAGTACCACATGCTCTAACTTCAACATAATTAACTTAAAAATTAATAACAAAGTGATACCAGAAAGAAAAGGATGTGGAGTGAAAGGTAGGGGTTAATTTGTCCAATACGGGTCACCCTGAAGACTGGCCTTCCAGAAGAGGAACTGCATCCTTCAAAGCTCCATGGAAACTGGCTATAGTTCAGCACTTAAGATGTCAACTGAAGGCTTGGACTGCAGCCCTTGGATGGATCCTGACAGGAGAAGGGCAGCTGCTATACACTTAGCTATCAACACAGAACTGACAGGAGAGAGCTGGGCCATGACTCTGCCACATCTTATTTTTTATTGTGTTGGAGCCTCTGATCATATAAAAGGAGATACTCGTGCTTCCTCAATAGTGATTCTTGAAAACTTTCAGACCAAGATGTGGGATTTCCTATCCCAGAGTCTGACTTCTGGCCACATCAGTTTGTTGTGTGCTGCCTCAGAGTGATCGGGACAAGAGGAGACCCACTCACTTATACTCATGCCATCTCTGTGAGTTTTCCCCAATAGAAGCTCCTTCAGCAGGCTTGATGTATGCAATGCTAGTTCAGTTACCCTTGTTTGTACTTCTTGGAACAAAGAGACTGTCAGACATCAATGGAGGGAGTGGAAATTGGCAAAGCCACTTTGGAAAATAAGCTGGCATTTGTAATCCAGTTGTACATGCACAACACCAGTGCCCAGGAAACTCCACTCCAAAGAAACTTGCACACAGGTACACTGGAATGGTCCTTGCTCTGCCATTTTCTAAGCCAGTGAGGTGGCACCATGTAAAAAGATACCATTCTCTGCTTGGAGAAGAGCAACACTCAGAGACCAATGGGAATCTGGGACGGGCCCTTCTATTGCTCCTCACATTGTCTCCCAGAGAACCAACTTTAGGTCATGAAATTCACAAAATATCAGCTTCATATAGCGTCTGTGTAAATAACCAGGCAACATTTTCCAAGTTGACATTATGGTTTCCAACATTTTTGAGAAATGGAAATAAAAAATTAAGAATGTACCACTGCAGTCCTTGAACTTTCTAGAATATATAGATAGTGTAGCCTTTTGACACCATAGCAACAAATGACTTGATGATCAACATGAATTTTCAATTGTCCATCGTTTACTCTGCTGTGGTGGCTACTCAACCAGTATTTGGGGTTTGAGAATTTAAGCTTCGCATCTTTTTAAAAATATTCTTTCCTTTTTTTTCCCAAAATTGTCCTGCGAGGCTATTGCTTAGACATAATGGAGCTGGTGTAGGCATAATACTCCTGACTGTTTCTTAAGAGTCCCTTTAAAAATTCTTCAGGAAGATAACTTGCAAGCACCAACCTCCTAACAAAGACATCTACAGACACACATATTTACCTAGATATCAGAATTGGAAAAATCAATAAATTTTTATGCTTCCATTTCATAGGTAAATTAGACTTTTATTTTGTTAAAGTGGATGTCTTTTAAATTTATGTTTGTTTACTTGACATAACATTGTCATAAAACGTATCCTACTCTTGATCTGGAACTCATTTTTCCTTTACAGTGTTTCCCTTTGAGCTATGTACAATATGCAGGAATAGAAAAACACAGTTTTCCTGATTATTTACATTCTTGTGGACTAGAATCCCTTTGGCAATAGCATAAAAGCCACACAAGACTTTTGGCCCAAAAAAGTCGGCAGAGCATGCTCACTTATATGTGAGATATTCCTCATTTGGGACACATTCATCTCTACCTTCTTTTAAATCTTATTGTACCTGTTATTGTTGGTAGCATCATGACTGTTCACCAGCATCTCCTCTTCCAGGTGCACAGGACAGTTACACTACCCTCTCCTTAGAAGTTGGCATAGCCATGTGACTTGCTTTAGCCAAAGAAATAGGAGTGAAGTCATCATTTCTGGATAGTGGCATTTAATTGTTAGGATAACGAGCCTGGAATGCTGAGTTAACACCTGTAGGTTTAGGAATCACTGCGCTTGAGAGTCGCCTGTGCCCAATGAATGCACTTTTTGAAAGCAAGAGATGAGCTTTTGTTGTGCTAAGTTGCTGCAGATTTTGTTGCTGCAGCCTAATTTAGCCTGCCCTGACTAATGTAATGTACCAAATAGTGTACTTAAGGGAGAAATGCCTCGACTAATAAAGATATTATATTTTAATGGCCCATTTCATCAACAAATATTTTGTTATCAAAATTAAAATGAAAAGCCCTCCATTGACAGTGAATCTATTATTCTTCCAGTAATTCAGTCTCGAAATCTTGGAATTATCTGTGATTCTTCAATTATGATATTCACATTTAATGATTTGCTAAGTGCTATTGATGTCATAAATGGAGATTGGTAGAGGCTATGGTTCTAATTCCTGTTCTTTAAGTTGCTAACAAATGTTTTGGGGCAAGAGACTTAATATCTATGTGTCTCTGTTTCTATATTTTTAAAACGAAAATTAGGCTACAATATTTTAAGATTAATTTTCAGCTCCAATATTCTATGACATTTTAAGATGTTTCTCAAATAAGATTTTTGTTTTGTTCTGTTGTGCACTTATTTTGTCACAACCTTCTATCAGCTCATGTTCTGGGCTTTTGCCCATTCTGCATCCAGCACGTGGGTTTCCGTCTTATATCTCACCTTTATGTACTCAAATATGTTTAATTCCTTTCTACCGTATAGACCAGTTCCTAGATGCTGTGAGCCCTGTAGAGCTGAGTGTTTTAAAACCCATAAGCTTTTTCAACTTTCAGACAGGTTTGGAAACCACAGCTCAGGGGCAGAAATAATAAATGTCTGCCATTGCTTCCCTAGCACGTGTCTGTGGCTGACATCTGTAATCAAATACAGTACTTTCCCTCCTTGAGTGTGGGTACAACTGCAGAGTCATTGTCAACATAAACCTTTAGGAAGTTACTATTTGTTAATCAGAGATTTAGACTTTTGTTGAAATGTTTTTACTGTGTAATGGATAAAAGTCCACCTTTAGCAGTGTTCCAAGTCCTCCATGATCTTCTCAAACAATTCACCCCCCACCATCTATTTCGCTTTCCATAGGAGAGTTTGTTACAGCTTTATATCCTCACTTGTGTTACTTCCTCCATCTAGAATGACTTCTATGAAAAAAGTCACACCCATTCCTCCAGCAAAAACTCAAATTTCTATTACACCCACTGCCTTCTCCAACCCCTTAGGCTCTCCTCTAAAAAATGTTTCTCTTCTAAAAATGTGTACTGGTGTTTCTGACTTTCTGAGTGCCACCCCACCCCCATGACTCTAGTTGTATCTCTGGAATTTACCAGCAGGGTATATACATATTGGCATATAGTTACTATCAATTTTGGTAACATTTAAAAATGAACGAATATTTTATTAATCACAGCTGCATCCATTGGTTGGAAATGTGGCAGAATTCACATCCAGGAAGCATTTATTCAGGCTGCTGACATTATTTGGTGCACATAGGAATTACACCTTGAAAGAAGTCTATGACACTCCACTAGTCCATGACCACAGTGAGAAACACTTCATTAAGGAGTTCATGATGCTCTCCTCTCTTAGTGGGTTATATTTTTTAGGGGAGGAATCATATCTAACATTTGTCCATAGCATGGCACCTTTCCCAGGCTCCCAGCATCATCCCCAGCTACCATATAAGGATAAGCAGACATAGAAGAAAAAATTATGTTTCCCTAAAATGCTGCTGCTAACACACTGTTTAAAGATGTTGAGATACGTACCAAGTATGAAATAAACAGGGAGGAAGGCACGGCAAGAACATTTGTTCTGTCTCAGTGTTTCTCAAAATATGGTCCGTGGACTGGTGCCAGTCTGTGATGAAAGAAGTGCCAAAGTTGAGAGTAAGCATTTAGAAGATCCTAACCAATTTTCCTGTTATTCCTTTTTCTGGTAATATTCATTGCAATGTAATTTCCTTGACTGTTGAATCTAATAATGGAAGTCTGGGCTTATAGTTTGTATGCCTTTGCTTACTTTTTATTTCATTTTCTATTAATCATTTTTAAAATTTTACAAATGTATATACCTTTGACAGATTGGAAATTAAAAACAAAATAAACTAGCCCTTCCCTACAGATCATTTGAGAATTACTACCCATCTATCTATCTATCTATCTATCCATCTCTATCTGTTCTGATTTTCTCTAGATCTTTTTCCTATGTGATAAAGGACTCCAGCTAGCGTTAAAATGCCTATTTTGATTATTTTATGGTAACAGGAAAAATGTTATATATTACAGATTTCTCTTAGAGATAATATCAGTTATGCAGTGGTTGTTCAGCTTTTAAGTTTGAGACCTGAAACCAGCTCACCCTCCCTCCTCAGGGTGTGTCGTTATATTTAGAAAAATAAAGAAAACTGAATAGCTGGTGAATAGAAAACGAATTGTCCAACTGAACTTTTGAATTTCCTGCATTTGGCTAGCTCTACCTTTAAATCATAAATATTATTAAACATGGATTCCTGTCCCAGAAGAATGAATAATAACGGTTATATCCTAGGAACAGATGACATATTGTGCTCAGAAATAGGTTTCCATCCACAAATGCTGACATTTAGAGGTTACCAGCTGTATTTGGGGTATAGGAGGTATAAAGCACATTACAGGAATATAATTTTAGAGTTGCTGAGGTCATGTGGGGATTTAGTTCGCCTACATTTTCATTTAAATCATATTCACAAGTAATGCCATTGTGGATGAAGTTATCTCATTAAAGTGTCAGACATTTTAGACTCCATTTCCATGTGCCTTATTATATGAAGACCTGCAACTTGAAATTCTCTCCAGATTAATCTGAGAGGAAAATATAGGCTCTCATTCTGAATACATCCCAGAAGGGATTAAGTGACCTGATTTCAAGAAAAAAATGGAACAGGCTATGCAATGAGTAATTTGCCTCCCAGCAAAATAAAAGTGACAAACAACAATTTTATTCATAATAGACGTTTCCCCCAAAGCATACTTTTCTGCTAACTCTGGCATATTCTATTTGCAAAATGTTTTTAATGTATCTCATGTGCCTCTGTTTGTGAATTCAGGTTTTCCTCTTGCAGGAGCATGAAATCCAACCTCTATTTTAAAGTAAAATTAAAGATTTGCAGAAGGCATAAGAAACATATCACAGCAAACACATAATTTTCTTGGAAAGTAGGCACTCTTGAGTCTCTCGCCCTCCAGGAGAAACATCATAGTTATCTAGTGAATATTATCAGTACATTTGTATTTAATATGCAATCTACTTGTTTTATTGAACATGCTCCGATTTTGTCATGAAATGAAAACAAATAATTGTGGCGGCTTTCCTACTGAAGTAAAATTCACAATGTACAGAATGATTTATTAGGGAACCTACTAATTGAAAAATAAATATATTTTTATACACGTATATAGACAGCCTAGTGCTATCTCCTCTTCATAGCCATCTCATCTGGGACTCATATTTATTAATGCAAAATTTTGGGGTGCCTTAGTGATGGTTTTGTTTCAGTATAATAAATCAAATGGAATATTAGTTAGTCCAGATTTAATGGGTTTAAGAATAAATCATTTTAATCTTTTGATCCAGAAAATGATTCCTCTTTTTTAAGACTTTATCTCAGTTTAAGAAATTTTATATCATTACTTTTAAGTCAGAACTTTAAAGATTATCACCATTTTTTTTTTTACTCAATAGCATCTTTCAAGAAAAAAAGAGAAAGGAATATGTAAAAATGAGGAAGAACAGACCAAAATAGAACATCCAGCTCATACTTTAGTCTGAAATATTATTTCTGAAAATACTGATAAATTGACCCATCCTTTTGGTCAGGAATGGGTTAAAAACATCTGACAGGCTCAATAAAATCTGGATTGGCCATTATGTGAAGTTTTCAAGTGCTTTCTGAATTTTTTTCTAATTACACTCTTAAATGTTTGAAAAGTGGTCGTGATCAAAGACTGAATTTAAGCTGTACCTAGTGCCTTGCCAGTCAGAACCTTTCATATATGTCAAGATTGAGCAGAGATTTCTAATATGGCATCTGATGTAACAGAGGAATGAGATGCCAAACTATAAGATAGAAAAGCTGAGAGACTGGGGAAAGAAACCCAAACTTATCAGCATTTTCCTTACTCTGTCTTGTCACAGGCAGTGAAAAGCTTTGAAAATGATCTCAAGGAGAAGACAAATTCTGAGTGTGACAGTGAGATTTCAGTGACATGGAGAAGCTGGAGAGATGGCTGAAATCCACGGAATGTGAAATGTCCCTCAGTCAACTTTCCTCAGACCTAGTGTAAGAGGAATTCACTGCTGGGTCTTGAAGTCATTGCCACATCTGGCTGTGCCTGGAGAAATATCTGTGCTTCTATGCTGCACATCGTGGGTAAATATGGAATTAAATATTTTACATTTAAACTTTAAAAAAGAATAGAGCAGCTATGTATATATGTGAAACCATAAGAAAAGTTTTTTATTCTTATTGTTGCTTACTTCAAATTATGACTTCTTTTCCTGGACTTTCAACAATCCTGCCCTCCCGACTCCCAGAATAATCCATATATCATGGTAGAATGTGTGGTCATGTACTAAAAAAAACCAAACTGGTGAAAAAACAAACTCACTCAAATTACCTTGTTTTGTTGTCTTTTGGGATAATTGTTCAAATGGAAGAGTTTTTTTAAATGAAACATATTTCTCTTTTCTTTTTCCGCTTTTCCTTGTCAGTTCTTGTGGAGCTATTCCATCTAAGCACTAGTTTAAATGGTGAGTAATTTCACTTTTCATTTTAGAACTTCTAAACCAAACATTATTTTGGTCCCATCTTCCCTGAGTAAATTTCATGAGGATATACCCCAAAGGCTTTAACTTGATGAGAAAAGAGTTGAAGAACTAGGACAGTGCATTGGGGGGTCACCTGTCTCTAAGGCTGACGTTAACAGCAAGGAGAAAGGTGAGAAAGTGTGTACTTCCCTCTTTAGGATGAGACCCACTTAGGTACCAATGCACAGTGGAGACTTCTTATTTATTGGAACTAAGAATTAAATCTGGGCAGGGGCTTTCCTGGTGGCACAGTGGCTAAGAATCTGCCTGCCAGTGCAGGGGACACGGGTTTGAGCCCTGGTCCAGGAAGATCCCACATGCTGTGGAGCAACTAAACCCGTGCGCCACGACTACTGAGCCTGTGCTCTAGAGCCCACGAGTCAAAACTACTGAGCCTGCGTGCCACAACTACTAAAGCCCGCGCACCTAGAGCCCGTGCTCCACAACAAGAGAAGCCACCACAATGAGTAGCCCCCACTCGCCGCAACTAGAGAAAGCCCACACGCACAGCAACGAAGACCCAACGCAGCCAAAAATAAATAAATAAAATAAATTTTAAAAAAAAGTCTGGGCAGATTTCCAAAATAGGCAACATTTTCTTTGTCTTCAATATGGTCCCCTTTCAGGTGTGTGGCTCCTCCTCCCATTTCCCTCTGGAATTCGGCATTCCTCTCCACCTCTCCTCCTTTCCTCACACAAATCCCTAAACATAAATCCCGAAAAACTGCTTATAAATCTCTTCCACTCTCATACTCTAGAGAAGATAGAAATACTTGTTCAGAAGTTTTTCCTGTAGGAGTATTAATGGTTTAACAGGCATCAAAGTGAAGAGTCAGGGAGAAACAGTGGAGTTCTGGCATCCACCAGTGGTGGGAGGGGTCTTGACTGGGTTGAGGTCAAGGGGATTTCATGGTCCCCTCAGTGAGTCAGGTCCATTTCTGAGTGAGACTTTGTCTGCTAGATATCGTTACTAGCACTGGTGAAAAGAAATAACCTGCTCGGCTCTGCTTCAGCAAATTGTGTGTATTATCCACAACGAGTGTTCCCATCAACCCATTTAAGTAGCTCTTTTCACTGAGCACAGAGGGAAAAGAAGAGAAAGTAGAAATTAGAAGTTTTCAGAGTTCCTACTCTGTGCAAAGCCTCTTACATATTAGCTCCCTTAAGCCTAATTAACCCTTTATAAAATGAGTTTGCTTCAAAAAATAACAGCAACCATTATTTATTTTCATTTTATTTTTTATTTTATTTTCTTTGTATTCAAGTATAGTTGATTTACAATATTGTGTTAGTTTAAGGTGTACCGCAAAGTGATTCAGTTATATATATGTATGTGTATATACATACATATATATATTATTTTTTTCAGTTATTTTTTCCATTATAGGTTATTACAAAATATTGAATATAGTTTCCTGTGCTATACAGTAAATCTTTTTTGCTTACCTATTTTATGTATAGTAGTTTTTATCTGTTAATCCCATACTCCTCATTTATCTCTCCCCTCTTCCCTTTCCCCTTTGGTAACCATTAAGTTTGTTTTCTATGTCTGTGAGTCGGTTTCTATTTTGTATATAGATTCACTTGTATTATTTTTTCGATTCCACATACAAATGATATTGTATAATATATTTGTCTTTCTCTGTCTGACTTACTTCACTTAGTATGATATTCTCTAGGTCCATCTATGTTGTGCAAACAGCAATATTTCATTCTTTTTTACATCTGAGTAATATTCTGTTGTGTGTATACATATATGTATACACACACACACACACACACACACACACACACACGCACACCACATCTCCTTAAGCCAATTGTCTGTTGATGGATACTTGAGTTGTTTCCATCTCTTGGCTATTGTAAATAGTGTTGCTATGAATGCTGGGCTGTGTGTATCTTTTTGAATTGGAGTTTTCATCTTTTCTAGATATATACCAGGAGTGGGATTGCTGGGTCTAGCAACCATTATTTATTGATCTCATGACAGTTTCCAGTTTATTATCTTATTTAATTCTCATATTAACTCTGTTAAATTGGTATCATTACCAATTACCCCTGTTTCCTAGATTGGAAAACTCAAGGTTAAAAGCAATTATCCTGTTGACCTGTAACTATAGAGCTGGGGTTATGGGCCCATTTACATTTTTCATAGGATTAAACAATAGCCAATGGTTACATAAGTTGGAAATGGTTAAGCTGAGAAGTGAACTAAGGTTTGAATCGACCCAAAGCCAATGTCAGTGCTATTGTGGTTATGAGTGTGTGTTTGTGTGTGTGTGTGTGTGTGTGTGTGTGTGGTTGAGATAGATATGTCTTTTTTGCAATCTTTTCTGACTTTCTAAATTCTTAGCCCTTTTCGTGAACTAATAAATGATTAATTTAAAAATAGAGAAATGTAAGGACAAAAGAAAGGGAAAAAGGAAAACATGGGGGCAAATATTTCTCCAGTCAAAACCAAAAGACCATTAGGATATAAGAAGAATAAAGCATAAGCAGCTTAGATAAAGAATGATCAATAACACCTATCTATGGAATGCTGCTAAAGTGCTAGTCATTGCCTTAAATTTGATAGATTTTCACACTTAAGCCTCCAACAATTCTCTGAAGTAGACCTTATTATCTCCACTTAAAAAATGAAAACAATATGATACAAAGATGGTAAGTAATTTACCCGAGGTCAAACTTCTAGTAAGATTCAGGATGTACATACTAGGAGATGCTCCTTTCTAAGGCTATTTGATACCATCTCCTCCAACCTTTCCTCCTAGGCTCAGATATCAATCCTCTCTTCTAAGGAAAGAAGGCAGCACCCAGAAAGAGTTCGGCTAGCCTGGACTCTGGCTAGTTTAGATAATATCATTTTCCTTTTGGCCAAGGTGAGAGAGGTGGAGATGCCCTGACTTTGCTTTGAAAGCTGAGAGCTCAGAGACTCTAGCCTGCCAAAGGAACAGAAGGTAGAGCTCCAAGTTCACTGCCTTGCCAGTCCAAACCTTTCAAGGCAGAGCTAATCAGGTCATCTTAATGTTATTAGTTGATGGGAAAGATAAGAAAATATAGATTGAAAATGTTTAGGATAAAAATTATCATAACAGGGACTTCCCTGGTGGCGCAGTGGTTAAGAATCTGCCTGCCAATGCAGGGAACACAGGTTCAAGCCCTGGTCTGGGAAGATCCCACATGCTGTGGAGCAACTAAGCCCTTGCACCACAACTACTGAGCTTGAACTCTAGAGCCTGCGAGCCACAGCTACTGAGCCCTCGTGCCACAACTACTGAAGCCCATGCGCCTAGAGCCCGTGCTCTACAACATGAGAAGCCACCACAATGAGAAGGACGTGCACTGCAACAAAGAGTAGCCCACACTCGCCACAACTAGAGAAAGCCCGCGCGCAGCGATGAAGAACCAACACAGCCAAAAATAAAAAACTTAATTAATTAAAAAAAATTATCATAACACAGATAACTGAGGAGATCAAGATGGCGAGTAGGAAGATGCTGAGCTCACCTTGCCCCATGAACACGTCCAAAATACATGTACTTGTGGAGCAATCCTCACTGAAAACAAACTGGAGACTGGCAGGAAGACTCTTCTACAACCAAGGCTGTAAAGAAAGCTACACACAAAGTAACATAGGAAGGGAAAAGAAGCGATCAGTTTGGGACCCACACCCCTAGGAGGGGACACAGAAGAGCAGAGGGATATCATGAGCTCAGAGATCCTCCTCCCTGGGGAGTGAGGAGCTTGAGCCACATATTGGGCACCCCAGTCCTGGCCTCTAACATTGGAAAAATGAGTCCCTTAGCTGGTTTGAAAGCCAGTAGGACTTACCAGAGGACTGTAAGAAACAGAGACTCCGCTTGTGAAGAGCTCACACACATGCCTGTTTACTCCAGGGAACAAAGCAAAGAAAACAGATTGAGAACAGCCCAGGGCTCTGGCCAGTTTCCTGAAACTGCCCAGCACATGCCCCAGCCCACACCAGGTGCCGGCTCAGGCCCCTCTTGCTCCAGCGCTGCTTCCCACTGGGGTGAAGGAAATGTTGCCCAGAAGAAGAATGCACACATAGAGGGAACTGAACCAGCTTAGAGTCAACCCTTAGGGCTTCTGCTGCAGCACCCTGGGACCACCCCCCAACTTAGGGTGATGATGACCACTGAGCATAAGAGAAGTCCCGGGGTGTCTCGGCAAGATGGCGGTAGAGTAAGACGCGGAGATCACCTTCCTTCCCACAGATACAGTAGAAATACATCTACACGTGGAACTGCTCCTACGGAACACCCACTGAACGCTGGCAGAAGACGTCAGACCTCCCAAAAGGCAAGAAAATCCCCACGTACTTGGGTAGGGCAAAAGAAAAAAGAAATAACAGAGACAAAAGAATAGGGACGGGACCTGCACCAGTGGGAGGGAGCTGTGAAGGAGGAAAGGTTTCCACACACTAGGAAGCCCCTTCGCGGGCAGAGACTGCGGGTAGCAGAGGGGGGAAGCTTCAGAGCCACGGAGGAGAGCGCAGCCACAGTGGTGCGGAGGGCAAAGCGGAGAGATTCCCGCACGGAGGAGCGGTGCCGACCAGCACTCACCAGCCCGAGAGGCTTGTCTGCTCACCCGCCGGGGCGGGCGGGGGCTGGGAGCTGAGGCTCGGGCTTCAGTCGGATCGCAGGGAGAGGACTGGGGTTGGCGGCGTGAACACAGCCTGAAGGGGTTAGCGCACCACAGCTAGCCGGGAGGGAGTCCCAGAAAAAGTCTGCAGCTGCTGAAGAGGCAAGAGACTTTTTCTTGTCTCTTTGTTTCGCGGCGCGCAAGGAGAGGGGATTCAGAGCGCCGCCTAAACGAGCTCCAGAGACGGGCACGAGCCACGGCTATCAGCGAGGATCCCAGAGGCGGGCGCGAGCCGCGGCTATCAGCGCGGATCCCAGAGACGGGCATGAGACGCTAAGACTGCTGCTGCCGCCACCAAGAAGCCTGTGTGCGAGCACAGGTCACTCTCCACACCGCCCCTCCTGGGAGCCCGTGCAGCCCGCCACTGCCAGGGTTCTGTGATCCGGGGACAACTTCCCCAGGAGAATGCACGGCGTGCCTCAGGCTGCTGCAACGTCACGCCGGCCTCTGCCACCGCAGGCTTGCCCCACATCCGTACCCCTCCCTCCCCCCGGCCTGAATGAGCCAGAGCCCCCGAAGCAGCTGCTCCTTTAACCCCGTTCTGTCTGGGCGGGGAACAGACGCCCTCAGGCGACCTACACGCAGAGGCTGGTCCAAATCCAAAGCTGAACCCTGGGAGCTGTGCGAACAAAGAAGAGAAAGGTAAATCTCTCCCAGCAGCCTCAGAAGCAGCGGATTAAAGCTCCACAAACAACTTGATGTGCCTGCATCTGTTGAATACCTGAATAGACAACGAATCATCCCAAATTCAAGAGGTGGACTTTGGGAGCAGGATATATTAATTTTTCCCCTTTTCCTTTTTTTGTGAGTGTATATGTGTATGCTTCTGGGTGAGATTTTGTCTGTATAGCTTTGCTTTCACCATTTGTCCTAGGGTTCGGTCCGTCCGTTTTTTTTTTTTTTTTTTTTTTTTTACTTAAAAATTTTTTTTCTTAATAATTTTTTCCTTATTTTCTATTTTTAAAAATTCAAAAAAATTTTTTTCGTAATAAGTTTTTTATATTTTTTATTTTAAAAAATTAAAAAAAGTTTTCTTAATAAATTATTTTCTTAATAATTTTTTTCTTATTTTTTATTATAAAAAATTAATAAATTTATTAAGAAAAATTTAAAAAAGTTTTTTCTTAATAAATTTTTTCTTAATAATTTTTTTCTTATTTTTTATTATAATAGCTTTATTTTATTTTATTTTATCCTCTTTCTTTCTTTCTTTCTATTTTTTCTCCCTTTTATTCTGAGCCGTGTGGATGAAAGGCACTTGGTGCTCCGGCCAGGCATCAGGGCTGTGCCTCTGAGGTGGGAGAGCCAACTTCAGGACACTGGTCCACAAGAGACCTCCCAACTCCACGTAATACCAAACGGTGAAAATCTCTCAGAGATCTCCATCTCAACATCAAGACCCAGCTTCACTCAACGACCAGAAAGCTACAGTGCTGGACACCCTATGCCAAACAACTATCAAGACAGGAACACAGCCCCATCCATTAGCAGAGAGGCTGCCTAAAATCATAATAAGGCCACAGACACCCCAAAACACACCACCAGACGTGGACCTGCCCACCAGAAAGACAAGATCCAGCCTCATCAACAAGAACACAGGCACTAGTCCCCTCCACCAGGAAGCCTACACAACCCACTGAACCAACCTTAGCCACTGGGGACAGATACCAAAAACAACGGGAACTACAAACCTGCAGCCTGTGAAAAGGAGACCCCAAACACAGTAAGATAAGCAAAATGAGAAGACAGAAAAACACACAGCAGATGAAGGAGCAGGGTCAAAACACACCAGACCTAACAAATGAAGAGGAAATAGGTAGTATACCTGAAAAAGAATTCATAATAATGATATTAAGGATGATCCAAAATCTTGGAAATAGAATAGACAAAATGCAAGAAACATTTAACAAGGATGTAGAAGAACTAAAGAGGAACCAAGCAATGATGAAAAACACAGTAAATGAAATTAAAAATACTCTAGATGGGATCAATAGCAGAATAACTGAGGCAGAAGAACGGGTAAGTGACCTGGAAGATAAAATAGTGGAAATAACTACTGCAGAGCAGAATAAAGAAAAAAGAATGAAAAGAACTGAGGACAGTCTCAGAGACTTCTGGGACAACATTAAACACACCAACATTCGAATTATAGGGGTCCCAGAAGAAGAAGAGAAAAAGAAAGGGACTGAGAAAATATTTGAAGAGATTATAGTTGAAAACTTCCCTAATATGGGAAAGGAAATAGTTAATCAAGTCCTGGAAGCACAGAGAGTCCCATACAGGATAAATCCAAGGAGAAACACGCCAAGACACATATTAATCAAACTATCAAAAATTAAATATAAAGAAAACATATTAAAAGCAGCAAGGGAAAAACAACAAATAACACACAAGGGCATCCCCATAAGGTTAACAGCTGATCTTTCAGCAGAAACTCTGCAAGCCAGAAGGGAGTGGCAGGATATACTTAAAGTGATGAAGGAGAAAAACCTACAACCAAGATTACTCTACCCAGCAAGGATCTCATTCAGATTTGATGGAGAAATTAAAACCTTTGCAGACAAGCAAAAGCTGAGAGAGGTCAGCACCACCAAACCAGCTTTACAACAAATGCTAAAGGAACTTCTCTAGGCAAGAAACACAAGAGAAGGAAAACACCTAAAATAACAAACCCAAAACATTTAAGAAAATGGGAATAGGAACATACATATCGATAATTACCTTAAATGTAAATGGATTAAATGCTCCCACCAAAAGACACAGACTGGCTGAATGGATACAAAAACAAGACCCATATATATGCTGTCTACAAGAGACCCACTTCAGACCTAGAGACACATACAGACTGAAAGTGAGGGGATGGAAAAAGGTATTCCATGCAAATGGAAATCAAAAGAAAGCTGGAGTAGCAATTCTCATATCAGACAAAATAGACTTTAAAATAAAGACTATTACAGGAGACAAAGAAGGACACTATATAATGATCAAGGGATCGATCCAAGAGGAAGGTATAACAATTGTAAATATTTATGCACCCAACATGGGAGCACCTCAATACATAAGGCAAATACTAACAGCCATAAAAGGGGAAATCGACAGTAACACAATCATAGTAGGGGACTTTAACACCCCACTTTCACCAATGGACAGATCATCCAAAATGAAAATAAATAAGGAAACATAAGCTTTAAATGATACATTAAACAAGATGGACTTAATTGATATTTATAGGACAGTCCACCCCAAAACAACAGAATACACATTTTTCTCAAGTGCTCATGGAACATTCTCCAGGATAGATCATATCTTGGGTCACAAATCAAGCCTTGGTAAATTTAAGAAAATTGAAATCGTATCAAGTATCTTTTCCGACCACAACGCTATGAGACTAGATATCAATTACAGGAAAAGATCTGTAAAAAATACAAACACATGGAGGCTACACAATACACTACTTAATAACGAAGTGATCACTGAAGAAATCAAAGGGGAAATCAAAAAATACCTAGAAACAAATGACAATGGAGACACGATGACCCAAAACCTATGGGATGCAGCAAAAGCAGTTCTAAGAGGGAAGTTTATAGCAATACAAGCCTACATCAAGAAACAGGAAACATCTCGAATAAACAACCTAACCTTCCACCTGAAGCAATTAGAGAAAGAAGAACAAAAAAACCCCAAAGCTAGCAGAAGGAAAGAAATCATAAAGATCAGATCAGAAATAAATGAAAAAGAAATGAAGAAGACAATAGCAAGGATCAATAAAACTAAAAGCTGGTTCTTTGAGAAGATGATAAACAAAATTGATAAACCATTAGCCAGACTCATCAAGAGAAAAAGGGAGAAGACTCAAATCAATAGAATTAGAAATGAAAAAGGAGAAGTAACCACTGACACTGCAGAAATACAAATGATCATGAGGATTACTACAAGCAACTCTATGCCATTAAAACGGACAACCTGGAAGAAATGGACAGATTCTTAGAAATGCACAACCTGCCGAGACTGAACCAGGAAGAAATAGAAAATATGAACAGACCAATCACAAGCACTGAAATTGAAACTGTGATTAAAAATCTTCCAACACACAAAAGCCCAGGACCAGATGGCTTCACAGGCGAATTCTATCAAACATTTAGAGAAGAGCTAACACCTATCCTTCTCAAACTCTTCCAAAATATCGCAGAGGGAGGAACACTCCCCAACTCATTCTACGAGGCCACCATCACCCTGATACCAAAACCAGACAAAGATGTCACAAAGAAAGAAAACTACAGGCCAATATCACTGATGAACATAGATGCAAAAATCCTCAACAAAATACTAGCAAACAGAATCCAACAGCACATTAAAAGGATCATACACCATGATCAAGTGGGGTTTATTCCAGTAATGCAAGGATTCAATATACGCAAATCAATCAACGTGATACACCATATTAACAAATTGAAGGAGAAAAACCATATGATCATCTCAATAGATGCAGAGAAAGCTTTCGACAAAATTCAACACCCATTTATGATAAAAGCCCTGCAGAAAGTAGGCATAGAGGGAACTTTCCTCAACATAATACAGGCCATATATGACAAACCCACAGCCAACATTGTCCTCAATGGTGAAACACTGAAACCATTTCCACTAAGATCAGAAACAAGACAAGGTTGCCCACTCTCACCACTATTATTCAACATAGTTTTGGAAGTGTTAGCCACAGCAATCAGAGAAGAAAAAGAAATAAAAGGAATCCAAATCGGAAAAGAAGAAGTAAAGCTGTCACTGTTCGCAGATGACATGATACTATACATAGAGAATCCTAAAGATGCCACCAGAAAACTACTAGAGCTAATCAATGAATTTGGGAAAGTAGCAGGATACAAAATTAATGCACAGAAATCTCTTGAATTCCTATACACTAATGATGAAAAATCTGAAAGTGAAATTAAGAAAACACTCCCGTTTACCATTGCAACAAAAAGAATAAAATATCTAGGAATAAACCTACCTAAGGAGACAAAAGACCTGTATGCAGAAAATTATAGGACACTGATGAAAGAAATTAAAGATGATACAAATAGATGGAGAGACATACCATGTTCTTGGATGGGAAGAATCAACATTGTGAAAATGACTCTACTACCCAAAGCACTCTACAGATTCAATGCAATCCCTATCAAACTACCACTGGCATTTTTCACAGAACTGGAACAAAAAATTTCACAATTTGTATGGAAACACAAAAGACCCCAAATAGCCAAAGCAATCTTGAGAACGAAAAATGGAGCTGGAGGAATCAGGCTCCCTGACTTCAGACTATATTACAAAGCTACAGTAATCAAGACACTTTGGTACTGGCACAAAAACAGAAACATAGATCAGTGGAACAGGATAGAAAGCCCAGAGATAAACCCACGCACATATGGTCACCTTATCTTTGATAAAGGAGGCAAGCACATACAGTGGAGAAAAGACAGCCTCTTCAATAAGTGGTGCTGGGAAAACTGGACAGGTACATGTAAAAGTATGAAATTAGAACCCTCCCTGACACCGTGCACAAAAATAAACTCAAAATGGATTAAAGACCTAAATATAAGGCCAGACGCTATCAAACTCTTAGAGGAAAACATAGGCAGAACACTCTATGACATAAATCACAGCAAGATCCTTTTTGACCCAGCTCCTAGAGAAATGGAAATAAAAACACAAATAAACAAATGGGACCAATGAAACTTAGAAGCTTTTGCACAGCAAAGGAAACCATAAACAAGACCAAAAGACAACCCTCAGAATGGGAGAAAATATTTGCAAATGAAGCAACGGACAAAGGATTAATCTCCAAGATTTACAAGCAGCTCATGCAGCTCAATAACAAAAAAACAAACAACCCAATCCAAAAATGGGCAGAAGACCTAAATAGACATTTCTCCTAAGAAGATATACAGATTGCCAACAGACACATGAAAGAATGCTCAACATCATTAATCATTAGAGAAATGCAAATCAAAACTACAATGAGATATCATCTCACACCAGTCAGAATGGCCATCATCAAAAAATCTAGAAACAATAAATGTTGGAGAGGGTGTGGAGAAAAGGGAACACTCTTGCACTGTTGGTGGGAATGTAAATTGATACAGCCACTATAGAGAACAGTATGGAGGTTCCTTAAAAAACTAAAAATAGAACTACCATACGACCCAGCAATCCCACTACTGGGCATATACCCTGAGAAAACCATAATTCAAAAAGAGTCATGTACCAAAATGTTCATTGCAGCTCTATTTACAATAGCCAGGACATGGAAGCAACCTAAGTGTCCATCATCGGACGAATGGATAAAGAAGATGTGGCACATATATACAATGGAATATTACTCAGCCATAAAAAGAAATGAAATGGAGGTATTTGTAGTGAGGTGGATGGAGTTAGAGTTTGTCATACAGAGTGAAGTAAGTCAGAAAGAGAAAAACAAATACAGTATGCTAACACATATATATGGAATCTAAGGGGAAAAAGAAGGTCATGAAGAACCTAGTGGCAAGACGGGAATAAAGACACAGACCTACTAGAGAATGGACTTGAGGATATGGGGAGGGGGAGGAGTAAGATGTGACAGGGTGAGAGAGTGGCATGGACATATATACACTACCAAATGTAAAATAGATAGCTAGTGGGAAGCAGCCGCATAGCACAGGGAGATCAGCTCGGTGGTTTGTGACCACCTAGAGGGGTGGGGTAGGGAGGGTGTGAGGGAGGGAGATGCAAGAGGGAAGAGATATGGGAACATATGTATATGTATAACTGATTCACTTTTTTATAAAGCAGAAACTAACACACCATTGTAAAGCAATTATGCTCCAATAAAGATGTTTAAAAAAAAAAAAAAGAGAAGTCCCGGTTCACACCTGGCTCTGGCTCTGGCTCTAACCCCTTCATCTCTAGACCCACCTCCCACCAAGGTGATAGCTGCCACCACACTCTGGGGGAGCATGTGACTTTAGCTCACTTCAGATCTAGCTCTCACATCAAAGCCACCAGGCACACGCAGACTGCATAAAGATGCTCCCACACAAGGATACCCCTTCAAGACAGGGATAGGTAACCATTTCACCTAATTTCATAAAGAGAGAGAAAGTTAAACAAAATGATAGTTTAAGGAACCTCTGGGACAACATCAAGTGTACTAGCATTTGCATTATAGGAGTACCAGAAGGAGAAGAGAGATAGAAAAGGGTCAAAAATGTGTTTGATGAAATTATGGCTGAAAACTTCTCAAACCTGAAGGAAACAGATATCCAGGTACAAGAAGCACAGAGGATCCCAAACAAGATGAACCCAAACAGAACCACACCAAGACATATCATAATTAAAATGGCAAAAATTAAAGAGAGAATTTTAAAGGTGAAAAAGAGAAAAAAAAAAGAGTCACTTAACAAGAGTACCCCCAAAGGGCTATCAGCTGGTTCTTTAGCAGAAATGTTGCAGGCCAGAAGGGAGTGGCATAATATATTTGAAATGCTGAAAGAGAAAAACCTACAACCTAGGACATTCTACCCAGCAATGTTATCATTCAGAATTGAAGGGGAGACAAAGAACTTCTCAGATAAGCAAAAACTAAAAGAGTTCATCAATACTAAACCAACCCTACAAAAACCCTTCTTTAAGTGGAAAAGAAAAGCCTACAGGAAGTAAGAATTTATAGGAAAGGAAAAACCACACTAGTAATGGCAAATATGTAATAAAGGCTGTGGATCAACCACTTAAATAAGCTAGTACAAAGATTAAAAGACAAAACTTATAAAATCAATTATAACTACAATAAACAGTTAAGAGATAAACATGAAGATGTAAAATATGACATCAAAAACACAAAACATGAGAGAGGGGAGTAAAAAAATGTAGATCTTTTGGAATGTGTTTGAAATTAAATGACTTTATCAGTTTAAAACGAGTAGATACAGTTACAGGTCAATATATATGAACCTCATAGTAACCACAATTCAAAAACCTACCATAGATACACAAAAACTGGAAATAAAGGAACAAAAACATACCACTAAAGAAAATCATTAAACCACAAGGCAATAAACTTAAAGAAGAGAAGAACAGAGAAGAACAACAAAAACAATCATAAAATAAGTAACAAAAGTGGCAATAAGTACATACCTATCAATAATCACTTTAAATGTCAATGGGTTAAATGTTCCAATCAAAAGACATAGGGTGGCTGATTAGATTAAAAAACAAGACCCATCTATATGTTGCTTACAAGAGACTCACTTCAGACCTAAATACACACACAGACTGAAAGTGAGGGGATGGAAAAAGATATTTCATGCAAATGGAAATGACAAAAAAGCTGGGGTGATAATACTCATATTAGACAAAGAAGACTTTAAAACAAGGTCTGACAAAAGGCAAAGAAGGACATTATATAAGGGAATCAATAGAAAAAGAGCATGTAACATTTGTTAACCAAATCTAAATCTATAGAGCAAATATTAGCAGACATGGAGGAAGAAATTGACAGCAGTACAATAATAGTAGGAGACTTTAATACCCCGTTACACCAATGGACAGATCATCCAGACAGAACATCATGATCCCTGTTTTAGAGGATGAACTGAAGCTTGGCGTGGTTATAGGTCTTACTCAGGGTGAAACGGCCTATATTTGGAATAGACAGTGACACACCCAGTTCTGTTCACCCCTACAGCATCTACTTCTTCATTTCTGCAGTGCTATCTCATAGAAGTTTCCAGTTGGGCCAGATGGAAACCCTAGAGAATAAAACTGTTTTAAAACCTCCTTGGCTGTCATTAAATTTGGGTAGACAGGCAATTACCTTGTTCAAGTGTATCAAAAAAATTAAGAATGAATAATTTTCATTATGTGAAAACTCAGTTTCTACTTGGTATCTGTGCATCTTGCTTTCCTCATCAGATAATCTTAGAAAGATGATATTATTTTCAAGAGTTTTGATCAAATGCAGATTCCCAATCCTCTCAATTAATTCTAAAGGATGTCTCATATACCAAGAAACAACACTATAATTTAATCAATAAATACTTATTGAATATGTACTATGTGTTAGATACTGTGCTATGAATGGGGAATAGGATCGTGTTTTACTAGGGCAATTTTAGCTACTACAACAAATAAGCTCCCAAATCGCCGTGACTTAGCACAATGAGAAGCCCAATATTGATGTTCTGGGTTGGGTAGATTTCCCCCTGTTTGTGACTCAGGTTTCCCCATCTTCAAAACATGGCTTCCAAAATCTTTGTCCTTTTCTCTGTTCCAGTCAATTTTAAGGAAAAAGAGTACAGAGCATTGCACGTGAGAATTTAAATGGACCTGTTCTGGAAATGGTCCCCATCACTTCTATGCACATTCCATTGGCTAGAACTCAAGTACGGCCACACGCATCTGGCTGGGAAACGTGGGCCATCTACGTACCCAACGAATGAGTAAAACATACTTTCTTCCTGTTCATTTGCCACGCACGATAATATAATTGGGGAGGTGGACATTAACTAGATAACATGTAAAGCTAATGGGCAATTTTAACTGTGTTGGTTATTTTTAAGGAGAGGAATATGATGCAAAGACAGCCTATTATTTAGAGCTGGCTTTGACCTAAATAGAGAAAGGGGTAAGTCTTCTCTGAGGGAGTGAGATATGGATCTCAAGGATGGGAAGGTGAAGAAAGGAGGGAAGATTGCAAAGGCCTGGGGAGAATTGCTCATGGTGAACGGGTGGGACAAGGAAACGCAATGCTAGAGGCAGCATGAGGCTGGAAACCCCTAACTTTCAGAGCCTGTGGGCCATTTAGGAGTCTAAATTCTCTCCTATGGCAATGCAAAGCCAATGAAGAGTTTCAGTGTCTGAACCGACCTGGTCAGATTTACATCTTAAAAAAAAACCACTCTGGCCACACTGTGAAAATGGGTTGAGGTTGCAGGGGGGAAATAAATTTGGGGAGGCCTTTTGGGGGCTGCTGTAGAATGATAATGCCTTCGAGGTGGATGATGGAGGTAGAAGTGGGAAGAAGAAGAAGAAGTAGAGACATTTAGGAGGTGAATTTAATCAGACTTGGTTATAAACTAGACTTCGTTATTTATCTGTTTAGCGCTTTTGCTGGATGGTTTGCCTCTTTATGGCTTCTATGTTTACTGATGAATTTTAAGACTGGACAATGTTGCTGGGATGCAGAATGCTAGCTTGGATAGCCTTGGGCCATACTTAAGCAAAAATGAAATGGAGATATAGTTACTGGTGGCCCGGCATCCTTTGTTATCATCTTTCTCTGTCAAAACCTTCACCTTCTCCGTTTAATTTCAGTCTTCCATCTTGACCTCAGGGGCAGAGAAAGTGGGTCTGTACACCTAATTTGTTCCATGGTGTGTCGTGTTGCCCTATGGACATCTGCATTTCAAAAGAGGATTTTAGGGGAGAAGCATACCTGTTTAAAGAGATTAAGTCAGAGAATTATAGCAATGTTGACTAGAATATTTGGGTGGCCTTCAAAGCATGCGACATGGGTGCCATTTTCAGTGCCTTTAATAACGCCATTGATTCTGGTTCTACTTGGGGCCTCCTAACTCTGGTGGGAGAAGCTCCTTAGAGCAGCCCGGACCTGGACCCGGAGTTTCCCCAAGATAACTGAGACGCGTGCCGGTTCTTCTGGGCTGAACTAAGATCTGAAGCTTCCGTCTTCTCTTTCACAACTTGACACCACTGGGCAGAATTTGAAAGCCAGAGGGATATTCCATTTCTTGCTGCAAATATACATATGCTAGAATTTTAAAATATTTTTGTAGGTACACAACAATTTAAAAAAAAAACAAAACTATGTATTCTATTTTTGTGTATGTATAGTTAAGGAAGCCACAAACCACTCATGAAAGCTTTATTTATGGATGCCCTTCCACTGTGGTTAAGAATGTACTGCTCTATTTGGAAGCAAATTATAGGAAACCATGCTCTTTTTCTCTCTTATCCCCCTCTTCTACGACTAAAAATATGGAAAGAGAACCGAGGTCCTATGAGGTGACACCTGATTTATCCCTAGATGCCTCTACGTATGTGGATGTGTGTGGGTGTATGTCTACGTGAATCAGCCTTTTCACTCAGTCAGCTCCCCAGCTCAGCCCTCAAAATACCCACTTACTTTTGAGCTGAAGTCAGAGCCCAAAAAACACAGTCCTCTCCCTCCAGCTGGAACTGGGAGGAGAAAAACAGAATTTTGTTGCTAGCAGATCCATCCCCTTGGCAGAAAAACCCCACGTACACCTGTTCAAATAGATCTCCAATGATTTTCAGTCTCCCAGCATTTGGTAGACATAAAGAGTATAGTGTGATTCTTCATTTATTTTACAATTCAGTGAGCACCAAATTAAGTTTAATAGCCATGATAAACACACACATGCACACATACCTCTCCACCCCCAATTAAAAAAGATTTATCACATTCTGGCTAATAATAAACACTTGGTTTCAGCTCTTTTTTTTAACACCATGAAACTATTTTAGGCCATTTGATTATTATTAAACTGTAGGATTTGGAGCATGTTTTCAAGGGACATTGTAATGCTTTATCTACAGCCTGTAAATGTTGCTGATATTTGTATTCAGAGGAGAGTATCTAGTGATGTTCAATAATCTTTAGTGTAGTGTGTGTGTGAAGGTGGCAAAAATGCCACATATCCTACAGAGTCAATTAAAGCAAGGTCGGATATTTAGGTGTTTGGGTTCTTGTCTTTGTGATGAGTTTTGAGACACTCTGGCCAAAGAGGTCTTCCCCACCAGCCTGAATATTCTCAGAACCATTGACTATTACAGCCACCTTTGAGCCTTATGCTAAAGCCAGAACAAAGCTGATTTTAATTATGACTTTGTCCAACTGCTGCCAATATACTCAGTGAGTGGGGGGGCCCATCCGGCGTTATGACTGTAGCTGGAAAATACCCCCTCCCATTCCCAGTCCCCTTTCATCCAATTATATGCCTGAAAGAGGCTTTAGAACATGGGCAGCCAAATCCTCAGGGGAGGAGAAAAGACCGTGGTTTGATGGAAAGGACAGAAGGAAGAGAAAATGAGATTGCTCTATTTGAAAATCCCAACCATTATTAGCTACAGAAAACTTAATAAAAATAGAGATCCCCAGGTTAAGAGTTTTGTGCTGTGGACAGTTGATGCATTGTCAGCATCATCTGGGTTGCAGAAATTTCTAAACTTCTTTTTATCAGGTGAACTTTTTTTTTTTTAATCAGAATAATGTAAAGAATTCCATATGTAGGACAGATAAAGCAGAGTTATATTGTTTGACCTGATGTGGCCTGGAGGCTCACACCCTCAGCTTTTCCCTAAAGTGCCCCTCAATTTCTATGCAACATCTTCATGGGACCTCAGCATTCTGTGGAATCCAGTTTGAGAAACAACTTGTATACCTGAACCCATTGCTTTAAAAGATCCTAGTGGCAGTGATTTAGGGGCAGCAGTGAACATCCAGCTGTGATATGGGAGTGGAGGCAGAGAGGGCAGAGGAAGTGTGCCTACAGAGAGCCGTGACCATTGCTTACTTCTATGGCAGGCGGTTGGTATATGTGTATGCCATATTGGACCCATTTATATATTTGGTCCTCATCAGACAAAGGATTTTTCTCAGGGTACAGAACCATCTATGGAAAAGTTGGCTCCAAGAAGGAACATGAGGAATGTCATTTCCAAAATCCAGCAGTATGATTTTCTGACTTCCCTGCTAGATTCTAGAATGGGTCTATGATTGATGGCTGACTCAGTTCCTCCTCTCAACAATCTGATTTGTTGTTAGTGAATGAGTAATTGTACCCTAAGAGGATATAAATATGGACAGAGAAAAGTGGTAACCAAAGCTAAGAAGTAACTTCACAGAATTTTGAAGCTCAGAATTTACCACTCAGCCCCTTCTGGGACACTGGTTTGAGTTGTCCTAAAAGCATGGCTGAGGATCAGAGACTGTTCACTCCAAAACTTCCTTTGAACATAGCCTGTGAAATGCTTTTATTTACTGATTAGGTCTTCCTATTCTTCAGCAAGGGAAGTAGAACTCAGTTGTGACATGAGAGCCTTTGAATCAGAGCATCTTAGTAATTAAAAAGATATTTTAAAATATTGAATAAAAACTTCCAGGACAAGATGGTGAAATAATGGCTTTTTTCCCTTTTCCCCCCTGAAACCTGCTGACATGAGGATAGGAAGGATAGGATGGAAAATTTAGAGACCCCAACTAGATACACTGATGATTGCTGAAGCCCATGGCCACAGACAATAAAGAGTATTAGCTAAATATGGATACATTTAGATAAATTCAAGGGACGATGTCACAAATAAATACAGAAACAGATTTAAAGTGGGATATGGTATTCTCTGAAAATACCTTGGAGGATTCTGTGGGAATGACAAAGAAAAGGAACATGGTGGGAGTCAGAAAGGGGGAAGAGGGTAGACCCCTGAAATGTGCTGTTTGGCTTGGTGCAGCAGTGGAGACAAGGACTAAAGGAAACATACTACCTTTATTGTTGTTCTTTCTCATGGCCTGCATGCTTATTCTAGAGAACTGGCCTAAGGGTAAGGCAGCGAAGATTCATGAAAGGAAGTGACTAACAGCATCATGAGGATTCATCGGTGTTGACTGTAAAGAATGACGCTGAGTGTGAGGGTAGCTGTATATGTGTGTGTGTTGGAGAGGGGGTGTAGGTATTTAAAGCTGATACAAGGTTCCTCGGGCAGAAACTAGAAAATGAGTAGAAAACTATTACAAAACCGCATAGCGATTTTCACCCTCCCAATTCTCTATGTATTCACCTAATCATTCCCTGCACACTCCGACCCTAAAAAGCTATCTGGATGTTTGTCAGTAATTGAATGTTGGAAGAGAGTTGCCCCCATTCAAAGATCAGGAAGAAGCCAAAGTTCTCCACGTGGAAAGCAGGCAAAGCTTCATTCCATATGCACTGAGCAAATATTTGAGCACAGGCAATGTGCCAAGTTCTGTTCTAGGCTCAGAATAGATAGATGGAGATAGAGAATGAAGCAGAGAGAGAGGTCATGGCACTTACACTCCAAAAGGGTGAAATGAATGTCATATGCAAAGGACAGGTGAAGATTCTCCTGGGAAACTTCCTCTGAATCAGAGGCCCCTCTGAGTGAATTACCACACATGCTACACACTCAAAGAAACTACAGAGACCAGGCGAACTCATATAATAATAAATCAGACAATAGATGATAAGACCAAAGAAGGAGCTGGAAAGTAAGCAGGTAGCACTCAAAAACTGAAAATGGAAATAACAGCTTAGCTGGAAAGCTAAGCAGTGTAGAGCTTTGTCTCTTATCTGCCTTCCACAGGCAGGGGGTGCTTGGGGACTTCCACACCTGGATGAGGACCAGGGGGGAGAGCGAGCCTTAGTGAGGTTGTCACAAGTCCTGCAGGAGGGACGAGGAGCCCTCAACAGAAAGAGGCTGGAGGTGCACCTGAGGAAGGAGTCCTGGCCGCACACGGTGATCCCTTGTGAAAATTCACCCAGCTGTGCTTTGTGATTTATTCACTTTTCCACGTGGGTGTTTTACCTCAATAGAAAGTTTGCTAAAAAACAATTGAAGTGTATAGGCGATGATGAGAGAGAAATGAAATTCTTGGTGGAGAGAACAGCATCAAAAGCATGATTCAACCGCTATGTGTCTATGTGTGCTTGAGAGAAAGGGAGAGAAGGAAAAAGAGAAGGAAAGAGGGAAGGAGAGAGAAATGCGGTTCTTTATTCCTAGAGCATAAGGCATAAGGTGCTTGGAAATATGTGCTTACAATATGGAAAGTGATAGGCATAGACCTGCAGAAAAAACATTTTTAAAGTTGCAGGAAATAGAATGACTATGACAAATGGGAGGTGTCAGGTTGAATTTCTTCCATGATAAACCACTGGTTAAAACTAACACAAACTTTCAGGTAATGAGAGGCTGCACCTCTCCAGGGAGCTGAGAAGAGGAAACCCAAGAATATTTTGTAGCTGGTATTGTCATGGAAAATACCCTAATGCCTGGTTGCAAAGAATAATGAAGCTCACCTATTAATTCTTTTATTCCAGAAATACTTGAACTTCTACTACTGGCCAGACCCTGTAGTATATGCAGGACATATACTAGAGAAGAAGATATTGGCAGGAGAGAATGGATGGTAAGAGAGAAGGCAGGTGGAAGAAAGGGAGGAGACAATGAATCTTAACTTTAGTATTAAAGGCTTTCTGAACAACAGGGATGGAAACATGTACAACTGGTAAAAATAATAGAGACTGGCAAGAGGGAAAAATATTTTTGAGAGAGGATGAGGCTAAGAGAATGACATGTTGAGTGTATAGCATCTGTAATAGAATGCTAAAGTCAACATTTCCTGTTGTTTTGGAGTCTGATGGAGTTGCCACACCATCTACATAGGACAAGCATGACAGCCAGGAGCTATTGCTGTGTCCCTGACTCTTTCCAGCACCTGCCTTCCTTGTCTGATGGTTTCCTCCGGCTGCTGGTGCCCGCTCTCCCTGCACATATTCATAGCATGTTGGAAGTGTCAGGGAATTAACCGCTGCTCAGGTAGAGCACTTCCAATCAACGATAGAGTGATTATATAAATGGTGTATTTGTACGCAGATAGAGTGGTGCATACATGCCCCAGCTCCCTCATCCCAGGTGGGATAACTCGGAAGCCTGTGTTGTACACTAACTCTCAGAGTTTTTACCCATAGCAATAAGTCGATTGAAAAACACACCCCATACTGGCTTCCTCCTCCTACCTGTCTGTCTCCCCTGCTCCTCAGTCTGTGTTTCTTGGGATCACCTTCCTAATTAATCTTCTTGCACTCATGTCTCCAGATGCTTCTGAGGGAACCTGAATTAAGAAAAACAAGAAACTAGTTTTTCAGCCCCTTAGCACATCACTCATATATGGAGAAAAGGAGATGAAGAGAAATGAGAAAGGCTGAGACTGTGGATTTACATGGAGAGAATTGCTTGGAGAGCGTGCATCTCCCCCCACCTCATGGGGGAGGTAAGAGTGAAGTTAGGTGAGGAGGGGGACACCACTTGGAAAACCTGACCTGGGCCCATGGAATTTAAAGGTGGGGGGCACAGGGATTGCTGTGTGACTCCTGGCTAGAGAAGCAAGAGGGAGAGCAATTAAATGGAACTGGGCTAAGTGGGGGCAATAGACACAGGTGGGTGTTTGCTGTGGGCCAGCCATGCACTCACAGGAAGGAAACAAGATTTATGTACTGATGTTGCCAAGTGGCTATGATCCTTCCCTCTTTGTATCCACACCCTTTCAGTGTGCCTGGACAGCTTCTCCTGTTGAGAATTAGAAGTAAGGTCGATTTCCCCACCCCTTGCATCTGAGCAGGACCTGTAACTTCCTTCAGCCGATAGAATTTAGTGGGAATGACATTGCACTAATCCCAAGTCTATGCCTCCCAAGGGGCTGCCAATACTTTGACTTTCTCATGGAAACCTGACCAATGGGCCACGTGAATGAAAATAAGTTAGCCTGCTAGAAGATTGGTGACCACATGGACCAGAGTTGAGTCAACCCAGTTGCCTAAGCCAAATCCCTAGACAGAGAGCAGAGCTGACCATCAGCTGACCATAGGTATGGAGGGAGCCCAGTGAGAGCAGCAGAGCCACCTAACCAAGCCAAACTGAGCCCAGATTGCTGATCCACAGAGCTGTGGGCTAAATAATTAGCTGTTGTTATAAGTTACTAATTTGGGGGTGGTTTGTTACACAGCAAATTCTTACTGATGCAGAGAGGGAACACTTATTTAATATGGATCATATTGAATTTTTTCTATCTGGAAAATGAGACTATTTTTAACTTTCTAAGAGTAAGTTGTAAAGTATGTGATTTGCCTAAGAGAGTGTCCAGGTTGGAGGGAAAAGGGCACCTCAGTGCTAGACTCTCACCCCTTCATTTATATCCCTACCAGTTATAAACTGTTATGCAATTTCTAGAATTTTACTGAGTTCTAAGCACTTTTACTTGATTGTAAGTCTCTTGAGGCTGAGAATCATGGCTGATCTATTTTCCTGGTGAGATAATATAGCTATTATCTATATTATGTATGTATGTGTGTGCCTGAGTGTACCTGTGAAATACCTTCGATAATTAAAAACTAGTGGAAAACTTCCTCTCAGTTTATTAAAACTATTTGTTTTACTTTTCATATAACACTATTGCCTGGAGTAGTAATATTTTCTTCACAATCTAAAATTTTAAAAATTACTACTATATTGAATGTGAAAGAACTTTGAAATATTAAAAGAGAGTGATGCCACGTATGGGCTAAATGGGGTACAAGAGAGAAATGCTCCAAGAACTTGGAAGTAAGATATGAAAGTGAAAGTGCAAAATCTACCCATATTGAATTTGAGCTGGAATAAAAAAGTCTCCCCCCAGACCCACACTCGGCCAATAAAACTAAAATGACCTTTGACTGAAAGAAAAAGTCCATCAAGGGTGGGGATTTGGGCAGGAAAGAGAAGATGGTTGATCAAAATGAGATACTATATAAAAAGGACAGTAAAGCAAAATAGGGTAGAAATTATGAAAAGTTGGTGGGCTAGAGATATTTTGCTTAAAAACTATTCATTTTCATCATAGCCATAAAGTTGCATATAGTATTTTTTATGAAGATGTTACTCTCTTTTCTGCCATGGCTGTGTCTCACTCCTTTTTCTTTTTCACTCTTTCCTTTGTTCAGTTTATTTTTGCTTTTGCTCTTCTCCTTTATCAGAATATCATAAGATATTTTAATTTGTTCTTTTTCTATTTTTTCCATTTTAAAATAGTATAAAATTTCCTTTTCTTAACTGTTGCTTAATTTTGCTCTTTGTATTTCAATTTTTAGGTGAAAAATTACTTTTTTTGCCAGCTTTCTTTTTTAATAATGAAGGTAATTAAGGCTATAAATTTTCCTCTGGATATAGCTTTTGATGTGTTCTGTAGGTTTTGTTATGGAGTGTTCTTTTTCATTGCTTTCTAGGCAGGTTTTAATTTTCTTTTTAATTTCCTTTTTGATCAAAGATTATCTAGAAGTAGGCTGCTTCATTGTCAAGTCATTAAGATTTTATTGGTTACCATTTACTTATTTCTTTCTAATTTTCTTCACTTCTGATCAGAGAATGTAGTTTATAAAAGCTGTCTACTTACACATTTCTCTATTTTTTTTTCCTTAGTGGCCATATATATGACCAACCTTTAAAAATGTTCCATGACTATTTTTAAAAGTACATTCAATGATAAGGTGACATATCAACTTGCTTATTATTTGTATTTTTTAGTTTGTGTCCTTCATTTTTTAGCTAGATCTTTCAGTTGTGAGAGAAGTATATTGATGTTTCTACCATTATTATATTTCTAGCAAGTTTTTCTTTCTTTTAAAATAAATTTAAGTATTGAGCTGCTACAGTGATTGGCTCATCTCAGTTATGACTGCTGCTGCTTCTACAATTTGCCATTTATCATTCTCTGTTGTCTCTTTTGATCCTATTTGGTTCTTTTACCCTTAAATTACATTTTGCTGATATTAATATTGCCACTTTTACTTCCATTTTGTTTCAGTTTTTCTGGTACCTCTTTGCTCACTCCATTTATCTTTATATTATTTTAAAATTATTTTGAGAATGTTCCTTATATATAACATCTGGCTGTGGTTTATTTTATAAAGAAATGTGTTGCCTCTGTCTTTTCATGATAGATTCCTCTTCTTTTACATTTTATACAGTGACTGATATACTGGGTGTATTGCTTTGATCTTATTTTATGTTTACTATTGGACAGAATGTTGTTTCTTTTTTTCCTTTGTCTTATTTTTTCCTGCTTATTCTCTTTGCCTCTTTGCTAATTTGAAAAGCCTACTGTATTCTTCCTTGTCATTGATGATTCATATCTATTCTCTTGATCTAAATGATCTAGATAACAATGTCTACTACTCTTTAAAAAAGAAAGTCCCTCTCCCTCTTGGGAAGAAAAATCATTGTTTTCTTCCTACTTTACTCCATTCCAATAAAATGAGATTTTACAAACCTACTTCCATTCTCCTCCCCTTCTTTTTTTTCTTGCCCTTAAAAGATGTTGCAATCTTTTTACTGCCTCTCTGGTAACCATTTCTCCTAGGCTTGACCGATCAAGTATAGTATATATTAACTCGTTGAAGGTTAACTTACCTGTTTTCCTCTAGATTAATGTTTTACAATCTTGGCCACACAATGAAATCTCTTGGGGAATTTCAAAAATATAAAATGCCTTGGTCCCACCTCCAGATATTCTGATGTAATTGGTCTGTGCCATGACCTAAGTATCAGATTTTTATAAGCTCTGCACACGTGATTTTAATGTGCAGCTAAGGTCAGACAACCCTTTCCCAAGATCACTCTCATTGACCCAGCACAGCTAAGCAGTGGGACCATGACCTCAGTTTGGCCAGCTATACTCTCTCCCAGAACCCTGAATCTTGATAGCAGATGGAATAAGTATTCTGCGGCGCACCCACACCAGGCCAGGCAGCATCCTCTGCTCTGTGTTCTTGCCACATCTGTCATCCAATCCTTTGCGCACTCCCTTCCTTATCAGTTAAAAACCCCCTTTGCTTAAGCAGGGCAGAGTCATTTTCTGTTGCTGACAGCCAAAGAATCTTAAGCAAGAGAATCCACGAGCTTTTCATCACTCTGTACATCTGCCGAAGATCCTCAATCTGCCGTGCTGATCGCTGCCTCAACACCTGGTATCGTGCTCCTTCCCACACATCAGGAAAACTGAAAACAGAAGGCAGGAGAACCACCCAAGCTCCTATTAAAGGTTAGTGACTTAAAATTCACATTTGTACCTTCAGGTCTGTTTCCTTGCTCCATCAATCATGACCACACCAGAAATCCGGTTTTTGTTTACTTGATTTTAGGAAAAATGTAGAGAAAGGGCATTGCATAATTTGATGGACAAGTCAGAAAGCATATGACTAAGCAGAAAAATTGGGAAACCTTCCATAGTACCAGACAAGGAGAGCACAGGCATCTGCTTCCAGCAGAACTCTCTGTCTCAAATACACATTTGCATGGAGACCAAAGTGGAGATGGTTGAAGAAGACATAGGATATTACAAGTTGCTATCTGACACTTATTATCTCTCCTGCACATGCACATGCACTTGTAGATCAAAGTCCCTGGAAGCACTTGATTTACTGAAGGCAGGCTCTCAGGACAACCTATAGGGAGGTAAGGGAAGCAGAACGGGGCAGGGGAAGGAGCTAAACGACCATGTAGTCACAGCTGGAGCCTGGCCTCAGCCTGATCTCATGGGGAGCTCCGGAATGTGAATTAAACCACTGAGTTGAGGCTCGGGGGACTGGCCTTTTGAACCCCCATATCAACTAGTCATTGGTAATTCCCTCCGGCATTTCCAGGACAGCAGGTAAATCCTCTGGAGCAGGGAGTTCTTAGCAGCCGACGCTCACAGTAGCTGGGAGGTGGGGGCACCTGCTGGCCAAGGTGATCCAGTAGCAGCTTCTATACCTGGATGAATATGGTTAGTGGCACTGTGCCTCAGTATTTACATTTGTGAAATGCAATAAATAGTCCCATAGTCCATATAACTTTAATACTGAATTATTTTGTAGGACAAGATATTTCTTTCTTTGCATACCTCAAAACATGCCTTCTTCATGTACTGGTTACTGCTTGAGAAATCACCTTTCTCTTAAAACTTTGATTCTAGTGAAAATGCAAGGTCTCGCAAAGGAATCCTACCTTGAGCACTGGATACACCCTACTGAGCAGAAGGGCTAGTTACTGATAGCTAGCTGAGGGATTGAGATTCCCTGTGTTCTGCCTGTGTGGACCCCCAGCGATGTGACCTTGCAAAAGTGATGTACCCTCTCTGGGCTGCACCTTCGTCATTTATCAAAGTCAGGGGTCAGAGTACATGATTTCTGAGTTACTCTTGAACTCTAAAAATTTGTCAGTGGCTGATTTGATTTCTCATTTCAAGCAACGAGGAGGCAGAGGTAATTTTTTTTGTTTACAAGGGACAAGTTTTCATCTTGCAGCCTTAATACAAAAGCAAGAGAAAGAAATGTAATAGCACTGAGGTAACAGCAACTTTGCTTTGTTTGGATTCAGGGTCTCTGATACGACATATTGGATGTGTCAATGGAATGTGATTTATTTTGCTTCATAACATTTGGGAACAGATATTTGGTATTTCATCCAAGGAAAGCAATTTGCAGAAACCTTTTAGATGGTGGCTGGAGCATCAGTAATCGCTGCCATTTCTCTATGCCAACATTTCCTTAAAGCTGCACAATCTTTCATTTTAATCATCCCTCTCAGCAGGCTCCTTCTAGGGCTCTGGAGCAGGGCACCCACCCCTCAGAAATGAGGTTCTATTTTTAAAGCCAACAAACTCCCTATTAATTGTGTGAAATCTGCTCAGATGGCTGCTCTTCTGGGTTCTTTGTACCCCCGCCCCCTGCTCTCAACGCCCCATCTGCACAGCCCTCCCCTGGAAGATATTTTTAGCTGTTAGCTGCTACATCCTTGAGAATTACTAGGTGGATGCTACACTTTGCTTCTAAAGTAAACATTTTAGAGATTCTGGTTTTCATTCCTAATATTTTTCAGAAGGTGAAGGATGCTGCTGCCTAATACAGGTGCCTAAAGAATTAATCTCAACTTTGAATCCTTTGTCTACCTTGGAATCCCTCTTTCTTACAAGGGGCTAAATACTCTAAAAATTTCCTTGGTCTTTTCCTCGTGTGAGTCAGCAGTCACTTTGACCCATCATTCCCGCTGGTCTCTCTCCAAGGCAGCCTTGGGAACTACATTAGGAGGGGGAAGTCTGCTCTCTCCCACTGCATACATTTTCCCTAAGTGTTCAAATCTGAAATCAGTAAACAAAGATGCCTCAGTAAGACTACAGTGCTGGGACATAGCAATTATGGCTTAAGAGCGCAGCATGGTACCCCAGGAAGCCACAATCAGCACAGTATTTTCAAAGCATCTTTGGGAATTTCAACGAATAATGTTTACATGATAAGAGTTTGACTTAGCAAATATGAGTATCAGTGCTCAACTACCGACTCTTCACAACAAAAACTGTATTGTTTAGCACGTTATCACCTGTTTTGGTTTGCGGGTTGTAGTCTTTTGAAATGTTCTTGAATAGGTTTAGATGCACGTGGAAAAAAAAAATCCTAAGCGAAAGGGTAAGCAGGGAAAAGAGTCTACCTTGCACCTCCTTTTCCCAATCTCCTTCCAAATATACACGTATGTGTGTTTGTATATATTCAATATTATGTTATATATTTCATATTATTATTATTCTTCTTTTTAAAACATCTTCGTATTTAATATTTTATTTATTTATTTATTTATTTTTAGCTGTGTTGGGTCTTCATTTCTGTGCGAGGGCTTTCTCTAGTTGTGTCAAGCGGGGGCCACTCTTCATCGCGGTGCGAGGGCCTCTCACTATCGCGGCCTCTCTTGTTGTGGAGCACAGGCTCCAGACGCGCAGGCTCAGTAGTTGTGGCTCACGGGCCTAGTTGCTCCGCGGCATGTGGGATCTTCCCAGACCAGGGCTCGAACCCGTGTCCCCTGCATTGGCAGGCAGATTCTCAACCACTGCGCCACCAGGGAAGCCCCCTATTTTATATTATTTTACACACCTATACATATACACATTTATACACATGCACATATATAAAGTGAATCTTCATTGTTTTGCCCCAATATTTTGCACATTGCTTTGGATCTTCTTGTTTTTTTCATTAAACACTTTATCTTGGAGAACATTTTATATCAAAAAATATAATGTCTCCTTTTCCATAAATGGCCGTGTCACTTTCCATTACTTAAATGAACCAGAATTTATTTAACAAATCCTGATAACTAGTTTCCAATTAGCAACGGATGCTGTGGGAGAAAGAGGTGGTCTTTGTTGTATACAGAGTTTCAGGTTAATTACTCTTTGGTCACTTGGGGGCGATTTTGTGAGTTTCTGGGAATTCTGTTTTAGGTTGGCCACAACCTCTTCCCACTCCCTTGCTCTTCCGCTCCCTTTTATCTACAAAACCTTCAACAAATTCAGGTGATTTCTGTGTGGTAGTATTGTTAAAAACAAAACAAAACAGTCCAAAATGCCTCCTAACAGTGAGTTCTCCATAAATAAATAAATAACCCTCCAAACGAAAGACCCTAAATGTTTAGCTAAGGTGTGTTTGTTTCCCTGCTTTATGTTTCCCAGGGTCTGTATTTGACCAGTACAGAAATCAGCCATTTGTTCTTCTTGTTCAGAGCCTGGCGTATATTTTCTCTATTCTGGACACTGTTCTGTGAACCACAGGAGAGAGGCGTCCTCACAGAAGCCTTGGCATTTGTCGAACAATGAGCAGGTTGAGGTGACAGGGGTAGGCATCCCGCAGGAGCCCAGGAAGCTCTGGATGGTGGCTGTGGAGTGGCTCTTATGACTTCGGGAGCTTGGGTATCTGCTCTGACTGCCTGCATCATCTCCTGTCTGGGGATAAAGTGAGAGGACGCTTCAATGAAAAAGCACAGCTGGCTCCAAAGTGGCATTTTCTAAAGCAGCCTTGGCATTTGACCACATTTACCTGCCTTAGTTTACAGAGGGAAAGGAGGCTACTCCTTCCATCCCATTTCCCTCAGCGCTTTGTAGCTCTGGAGTCTTATGTGAATCTATGTCTGGACTGACACAGTTTGGGGAAGACCATCTCCCACACACCAGCAGATGGCTGGCACACCTGCTTTCCTGAGTCTCAGTTCAAAAACCAATTCAGCGTTTCACTTGTACAGGATTTCTGTGTCAGATTTTGCACCTTTCCTAGAGAAAATGCTGAAAGATAAAACGAACTCCTGGAAACATAAATTACTGTAATTTAAAGCAATATATTTATATTACCATTTTTCATGCTTTTTAAATGACAACTGTCTTAGGTTGGGTCCTTATAAACAGAACCTGAGCTAGGGATTTTGGTACAGGTGATGTAATGGTGGAGGGTTCTCAGGAGGAACCTGTACGGGAGCAAAGGAAGCAGGATGGACAGGGAAGTCAGGCATGGATGTATACTCTGATGGAATCTGGCTTTAGCTTGGTCTCACTAGAAAGTTCTGGAACATAAAGCGTACCACCTAGTTGCTTCCCTGGAGGTCAGGGGCTGGTCTTTTCTACCTACATATTTGTCGGTCATCATCTGCCCCTGAGCGTTTCTAGGGGTCTCTCCAGAAGGCAAACATCCTGAAAACTGTCAGCAGCCAACATTCAAAGCAGCTGGGAGATAGTCCACCAGGCTGACCAGTGGGGTCTGGGTGGGGACCCATAGCACCAACACAACCCGTAGCATACAGCTAAGCACTTTACTTTGTGACCTGCACATACAGTGCTATATAATAAAAAAGAAAGTATTCCCAAGTAATGCTTATTTATCCACTTGTGGTTCAATGTGAATAATTTCTATTTTTTTCTAGTCTATCCTAATTCATTAAAAAATTGGCAGTCATGGCCCACTGTTAGGTGGTGACCTACAGTTTGAAAAACATTGATATATGTGTAGGTACTCTTTAAAAGCCAATCATTTTAAAGTGATTTAATTAGATTTTTTATCCTGATATATTTTTAGTGACACTTCCAGTGTCACACAACAAGAGTGACCACATAATTGAGCATCTGAATTGGGACCCCTTATTTACACTTACACCAGGACAACAGGCAGTCACCAGGCCGTCCTGAAAAACCAGCATGCATATTCATGCTACAAAAAGCCACTAGAGGTAGTTTTCAGTAAACATCTATCGAGCACTTATTGTATACATTAAGCTGGCATTAAGATGTATAACAAAATGTACAGTTTCTTCCTTTGGTGAAATAGGCATGAATCAAATATAATCATGTAAACAAGGAAAAACAGCAACTGTGATGAATGCTATGAAAGAGAAGTTGGTTTCCATGAAGGGGATTTGACAAAATCAGGGAGCACTTCCCAGAAGAAGCAGTACTTGTGCCCCACTGAAATCCAAAGGACAGAAAAAGATATAACCAGGTAAAAGAGGCAGGAAGGTCCGTTCCCATCTGCAGCAACAGCATATGCAAAGGCCCAGTGTAAGTTGAAAGCAGGTGGGCATCAGAGACTGGAAGATGCACCCTGTCATTTATTTTATCCATAGGTTTTTAATTTATTGATTTTATCCAATGGCAGTGTTTTAGGACCCAGGGTATATCACAGAATATGACAGATGAGTTCCCTTTTCTCATTGAATTCCTATTCTGGAGTCTGTATGTGGACATAGTCAACAGGTAATAAAATAGAAGTAACTGATATAATGTCATATAATGCCAATTGCCAGAAAGAACATAAAATAAGGTCACATGATGGAGAGTCACTGTGTTGTCAGGAAAAAGTATACCAGAGAGAGTGGCATTTGACCTGGGACAGACCTACAAAGAAGGGCCGGGAGCATCCTGATGCAGAACAGTCCAGGCAACAAGAACAGCCAATGCAAATGCCTGGGGTGGGAATAAACATGGTGAGTTTGAGGACCTGAAAGACGAGTCATGTAAACATTTAGACATTTAGAGTAAAGAGCAGAGTGGAAGGAAAACAGGTCAGAAGGGAGAGAGGGCGATCAGTCATGCAATGCTGAGGATTTTGGAGTGTACTCCAAGTGCATTGTGACATCATGAAGAGCTTCAGTAAGGAAGTGGCCACGTGAAATCTGAGTTTTCAAAGTTGACTTTGCTTTGAGAGGATGGGCAGTGGGGGCAAAGAGTAGAACCCAACAGACCTGTTGGGAGGCAAGGGGCCATGGGGGCTTGGACTAGGGTGGTGGCATGGAAGACAGAAAGAACTGGATAAACTGTGATATATTTTGAAGGTAGAACCAACTGGATGTGGCAGAAAGGAGTGAAATCAAGAATGACATCCATATTTTTGCTAGGTCAGATTATCTCAACACTTGCATCTCAGGGGGCAAAAGAGAAAGCAGGATCCTGTTTTAATGAATCAAAAAAATGGGAGTGTTTCAAGAAGGAAGGAGGTTGAACTGTCTTGAAAGCTACTGAGACATCAAGTAAGATGTTACCCAAATGGTGACCCCTGGAATTGGCAATAGAAAATCATCCTCAACATTGGAAAGATCTGTTTCAGTGGAGTGTTGGTGACAAAATGATGCCTGGAGGTGTCACCCTCCCTAGGACTATAGATAGCATTTAATTAAAAAAATTTTTTATTGTGGTAAAAAATATGTAACAAAATTTACCATCTTAAGCATTTTTACCTGTACAGTACAGTAGTCTTATCTATATGCACATTGTTGTGTAATAGAGCTCTAGAGCTCTTTCATCTTGCATTTCCATTTCTTCAGGATCAGTTTCTGGAGATTTATTTTTTTCCTTTGATTGGGCCATGTTTCCCTGTTTCTCCTTATGTCTTGTTATGTTTTGCTGTGACTTGTATATTTGAAAAAAACAACCACTTCTTCCAGTCTTTATGGACTGACTTTGTACAGGAAAAGACCTTCTTCACTAATCAACCCAGCTAGAGATTCTGGGTATCTCCAAAATCTTTTCTAGCAATACATCATCTTCCCCAGGCTTGTGAGTATAATTTTCCAATTAGAGAGGCTTGGCTTGCTGGTTTCTCTTTATTTTACTAAAACAAACAAAACAGCGTACCCATTTTTTCCACCTTCAGTCTTCTGCCTCTGGCTACCACCAATCAGTTCTCTGTATCTATGTGCTTCGTTTGTGTGTGTGTGTTTAGATTCCAGATGTAAGAGAGATCATGTGGTATTTGTCTTTCTCTGACTTATTTCACTTAGCATAATGCCCTCAAGGGTCATCCATGTTGTTGCAAAGGCAAGATTTCATTCTGTCTTATGGCCAAATAATATTGCATTGAATATATACACAATTTCTTTATCCATTCATCCCTTGATAGACTCTTAGGTAGTTTCCATATCTTGGCAATTGTAAATAATGCTACAATGAACACGAGAGTGCATATATCCTTTTTTAATTACTGTTTTTATTTTCTTTAGATAAATGACCAGAGGTGGAATTGCTGGATCATATAGTAGTTCTACTTTTAATTTTTTGAGGAATCTACGTGCTGGTTTCCACAGTGACTGCACCAATTTACATTCCCACCAACAGTGCAGAAGGGTTCCCTTTTCTCTACATTCTTGCAGCACTTGTTATTTCTTGTCTTTTTGATAATAGATACTCTAACAGGTGTGAGATGATATTTCATTGTGGCTTTGATTTGCATTTCCCTGATGATTAATTATATTGAGCATCTTCTCATGTACTTGTAGGCCATCTGTATGTCTTCTTTGGGAAATTGTGTATTCAGATCTTTTGCCCATTTTTTAATCGGATTGTTTGCTCTCCAGTTGCATGAGTTCTTTATACATTTTGGATATTAACTCCTTATCAGATATATGATTTGCAAATTTTTCTCTCATTCAGTAGTTTGCCTTTTCATTTTGTTGATGGTTTCCTTTGCTGTTCAAAAGCTTTTTACCTTGAGTCGTTACAGGTGTTTATTTTTGTTTTTGCTTTTTCTGTTATTCAAAAAATCATCACCAAGATCTATGTCAAGGAGCTTACTGCCTAAGTTTTCTTTTAGGAGTTTTATGGTTTCAGGTCTTATGTTCAAGTCTTCAATTCATTTTGAATTAATTTTTGTGTATGGTTTAAGATAGTGGTCCAGTTTTATTCTTTTGCATGTGGCTGTCCAATTTTCCCAACACCATTTATTGAAGAGACTGTCCTTTCCCTATTGTATATTTTTGGCTCCTTTGTTGTAAGTTATGGGTTTATTTCTTGGTTCTCTATTTTGTTCCATTGATTTATGTGTCTGTTTTTATGCCAGTAACATACATGCTGTTTTAATTACTAGAGCTTTGTAATATAGTTTGAAATCAGGGAGCATGATGCCTCCAGCTTTGTTCTTCTTTCTCAAGATTGCTGTCTTCACTTGTGGTTTGGGTACTTTCTTTTGTGATATATTTGTATTCCTGTCTCTTTATCTTTTGTGTGTTTACTATAGGTTTTTGCTTTGTGGTTACTATGAGGCTTACATATAACAACTTATGTCTATAATAGTCTGTTTTAAGTTCATAACAACTTCAGTTTGATTCCATTCTAAATCTCAACATTTTTACTCTCCCCCACATTTTATGTTTTTGATGTCACAATTTACTCCTTTTTATCCTGTATAACCTTTAATTATTATAGTTACAGCCATTTTTTACTACTTTTTGCCTTCATATTTGCTTTGTAGGTAACTAATCCACTACCTTTACTATATATTTACCTTTCGAGTAAGATTTATACTTTCACAAGTGTTCTTGTTAGTAATTAGTGCTCTTTCTTCTCAGCTTAAAGAAATCTCTATAACATTTCTTATAAGACTTAGTGGTGAGGAACTCCTTTAGCTTTTGCTAATCTGGAAAACTCTTTCTCTCTCCTTCAATTCTGAATGATCACTTTCCCAGGTAGAGTATCCTTGGTTGGAAGTGTTTTCTTTCAACATTGACTATATCGTGCCACTCTGTTCTGGCCTGCAAAGTTTCTGCTGAAAAATCTGATAATCGTCTTATGAGGATTTCCTTGTATATAACAAGTGATTTTTCTCTTGTCGCTTTTAAGATTCTCTCCTTTGTCTTTAACTTTTGACATTTTAATTATAATGTGTGTTATATATACATATAGCTGATTCACTTTGTTATACAGCAGAAACTAACACAACATTTTAAAGCAATTATACTCCAATAAAGATGTAAAAAAAGAAATTATAATGTGTCTTCTGTTTCTTTTTTACAGCTTGTAATTTCTTTCTCCCTCTGGTGCCTGTCTTCAGTACTGAAGCTTCCCTGGTTTTGCAGCAAGCCAAGGGGCTCTCTTTTTTTCTCAGCAGTTCCCAAACATCCAAGATCTCCATCCATGCTCAGTGTCAGACAAGATAGGAATCAGTCCCTTAGGCAGCCCCCTGAAAAGCCAGAATGTTGGACATACATTTCACTCCTCTCCTTCCACCCTCCACCTCCCCCGCCAATTGAAAAGCCATGAATTGGCTTTACTTCTAATTGTGCTGAGCTGTGCTGGCTTGGGGGAGGCTCTACATGGGTAAGAGGTAATGGGTTTTCTAACCCGTTTCAATGTTCTTGGCTTTGAGCATGCCTCGGGTGCTGCAACTTCTTAACCGGTTTCTCACGTTCTCATAAAGGCTTTTGGACTGTTGTTAAGTCGGCGTCTCTGTGGGAGAACAAGGTCTTGGGCTTCCTAGTTTGTCGTCTTTATAGACAAAAGTTTAAAAGAAATAATGCTGTGAGAGTAGAGAGAGAGGGAAGATAGCTGGAAGTTATGAAGACAAGAGAGAATTTTTTAAAATGTAGCAGGTACTAGATCATATTGCATGCTGATGAGAATAAATCAGTTGCGATCAAGAGACTGATGATGCTCTACACTAGACATAAGGTTTTCAAACTTTCATGTACATTGGGAACATACTGTCAGCTTGTGAAGATACACATCACTGAGCCCCAGCCCAGAGTTTCTGATTCACCCCAGAGGGTCTGAGATGTGGCCCTAGAATTTGCATCTCTAACAGGTTCCCACATGGTGATGATACAACTGGTCTAGTGACAGTACTCCGAGGGCTGCAGCTCTAGAGAAAGGAGGGAACATGGTCATTGAGAAGAATAGAAGAGCTTAGATGCAGAAAATGTGGATTCTTTTTCTCTTGGTTTTACTGTCTCAGGAACATTGAGAGTCGATATTGGTCAATCAATGTTGGTCAATCAACCAACGTAAGTGGAATGTTTTGTCGTGTGGTTATAGAAACCCTAGAAACAAATAGGGCAAGTAGTCATTCCACACATTTCCCTTCACTGTCTCTATAACTGTGTCTATTCTCAGATCTCTTTCCATGTAGATACAGACATGAGGACATTTATGCATTTCCCACCAGCTCAGTTCACGCTCAGCCACGTGAAATTCCTCTTTGTTTTGCTCAGAATCCTCACTTCTCTTTCACAGTGTTTTTCAGATGCCTCTAAAGTCCTACTCTTCTCCTCAGGTAGCAATTTGGAGCAGATGTAGTGTTATCTCTGACAGAATCAGTGAGAGTTGAGAGGAGCTCCAGGGACATGGATCTCATCAGCTTGTCTGTGGAGATTCCAGGATTGGCCACATTTTAATTTCTGTAGCAATTCACACATCAGGGAAACCAGGCCCCCAGTAAGCTCAGTGAAGCTCGAAGTTTCAAAAACATGGCAACAGCCCAAGGGTTTTGACAGAATCTGAATAGTGCCTTCTCAGTCCACCATAGGATGATTATGTTACACACACACACTCACACACACACACAAACACACACACTAAATAAACACAGTTAACCTGTGATGTGCAAAGAAAAATGTCAAAATTTTCACACTTTAAAACTTATCTCATCAGGAAAAAGGTTTTTATAGAAGAAAAAAATCAGCAACTTTTGGTTAAAAAAAAATCATCTCTGTCTATACAAGCTGCATCTGTTCAGGCGTTCTGTCTTCTCCCATCAGATCTGCTTGAGCTGAAATTCCCGATGTGTTAAAGTCAAATTCAAGTTCTTTCAGGGTCTGAGAGGATGGAATGTACTGAACACCCAAGTGCAGTGAATTGAAGTGGAAATGAAAGGAAATCCAGTTTGCAGACTTTTTTCCCTCCCTCCCTCCACCCTTTGATGTGAGGAAAGAAGTTCAACTTCCCCGGGTGGTGATAATGGAATTTCTTTTACAGTCAGATTCTTCATCAGATAATCCAACTGTGTCTTAATCCTTCCTACTTTCTTTATACCCTGTAATGTAGGCCTGAAGCCCTAACTGGAGAGGCCCACACAGCGAAAGCCAGAATTGGAAAGAGCAAAGCAAAGCAAAATGTTTCGCATCAAAATAGAAATGAACAGAAACATGTGGGGTAGAGTTGGGTGGGGAGGAAAAACAATAAAGCCTTTTTTATAGTACATCCCATTACTTCACCTATATTCTAGAAAATCTATCTCAAAATTTTTTTTTTGCAAAAGAAACATGATATAAATAATAATAATTATTATACAAAACATTAAATATTATAAAATCTGACTATCAAGCATAAAATATCTATATTCAAATTATTAAATGTTTATATTATAAACTAATTATAATACTTATATTACTGTATTTTATATCAGTCAATTATATATCAATTATAAATGTATTTAAGTACATACAATAATATTAAATAAAATAACTAAAAGAAGTACTTAAAATCAGCCATAGAACAATGCATGTTAAAGTTGAGTCTTAAGAAGTGATCCTGAGTTTATTATTTGAGACTTTTTTTTTTTATCTTTTCTTTTTTCCCAGTTTATACTAATGGTATAATGAGCTAGAATATAGTCTTTATGGAGAAAAAGAAATGCTTTTAAAGGATAACTTGGGAGACAAGTTTTAGTTCATTTCCCAAATTTTAGTATTAACCAACATTTCTAATGTTAAAATTTCCAGAGAAATTGAGTAGAACAATTCAGAACAAACAAATTTGAAAGTTCTTTGAAAATTGTAAAACGATGTAAACTCAGGTTTTTATCATTGAGCATATAAAACTCTGTGCAATTCACTGAAATTGAAAGAAATGTAGTCCCTGGGCCTGTTCCCCCAGGGAGCTTGCAGTCTAGTTCACCAGAACATGTGATGCCAATTGTATCCATTGACAATTAATGTTAAAGTCAGTCAGTGGAAGTTGAGGTCCCTATCAACTGGAGTAGCCAAGAAATAGCCTTGTGGGAAACATGGAATTTGAAGGTATCAAAGCACAGCTTACATGGATGGAGAGAAAGAAGTAGGGGTGGCAATTCATGTGGGTAAGAGGAAAAATCAAAAACTAATTTGGAAGATGTTAAGAGTTAGAAAAGGGATCTAAAGGCCAGAATCAAAACTGATTTTGTGAGAGACCAGAATCTGACTCTCTCATTAGAACAATGAGGAAATGTAGATGTAAAAGAGCAAGTGACCAGCACAACAGAACTAAAGTAGCCCAGCTACTATTATCAACTTCATATTTCAAAGAGCTCCCTATTTTTAATTCTAATCTCTGCTTGTAGTTGCATTTTAGACTGCGTTGCAACAGGAATGACAAATGGATTTAATTTCAGCTGTTCATTACATTTGATTGGTAGTAGCAAGTGGCTGCTTAGTTAGCTTGTTAAGAAGGATTCTGATGCAGCATTTGAGCTTTGGCTAAGCCGGCATGAGGTCCAGGCTTGATTATCAATGTCTGTCATGGACAAGGAAGGGGAAAGCTATGACACGTGTGCCCTGCATTTACTGTTTCGGAAGTGGGATCCTGGGCAAGACACTGATGGCCGAGTGAGAATCGTAGCTACTGAGGGAAGTTCTGAGATACAGAAGGAAAAAGTTTAGTATTTTATTGCCAGGATAGGAGACAGCAGTATGATGGCGGAGCAGGTTCTGGGGAGATAGCCACTTCCTGTTTTCTTACCCAAGTCCTGAGAGAGGAAAGAGGTTGGTGTTACCAATGACATATTTATACCTCACTTGACAGTTTAGCAGGCATATTCATATTCATTGTTTCATTTGATCCTTATAAAAGGTCAGTTGTTAATGCCAGTATCCCCACGTTACAAACAAGGAAACTGATGTTTAGAGAGAGAGAAGTATCCATTCACCATGAAGCTACAAAGAGGTGAAAAAATAGAATGACTTCTTGAGGCTCTGACCTGTTTCTTCATGTTCACTTCCTGTTTATTCATCAGGCTGCAGATAACATGGATTCTGGAGCCTGATTGCTCACCTTCAATCCTGCTTCCCCACTAACAGACATGTGGTCTTAGTAAAGCTCTGAAATCCTCCTGTGTCATTGCTTCCACATCTGTAAAGGGAGATGAAAGTAGCACTGACCACACAAGGGTGTGGGGGTCCCATTGGTCAGTGGCCAAGTAAGTGGCCAAGTGAGTGCAACAATTGAGTTGGCTTTTATTATTATCTTGTTCACTTTTTGTGTCTGTAGTGATCTGTTTTGCTCTTCTGCAGATAATTTTTCTTTCACTTAAACAAATTTTCTGATTTTCAAGATAATATATGTACTGGGGAAAACTGGAAAGATGTGGAAAACTGCAGTAAAGAGATTTTAAAAATACCCTTAATTCTCTAACATGTACATTTTTATCTAAATAGGTAAGCATATTTGGGTGGGCTGTAGACTGGGAATCAGTCATGGTAATGAGGAAAAATATTTTCAAACAGTCTATGAGGCATGAACCCAGAGGGTGAGGTTGGAAATGCCAGATGTCAGTTGTTTCCTCTGAAATTTCGTTTTCTCAGATATGTAAGACAAGAGAATTGCCATAATTTTATGCATCTAACACTACATTTTGTTGGTGACTCAGTGACACTCTTTTATACAGTATATCTAATTTAAGCTGATTATTAAGGCAGCCAGAAAAAAAATTTTTCCTTTAACTCCAGGATATTTTGAGGATGATTCTGTAGGATTCCTCTCATGCTGCTAACTTGGTCATCCTACCCATATATATGCTCAAGTTGGCTGAACCTAGAGTTTATTGACTCATTATTTCAAAAGTGAAGGCTGTTAAATTATTGAGCACTCAGATCAAAAGCCTTGCCTTTTGATCTGAGTGCTCATATCAAACACTCATGAGTCCATGAGTGTTTTGCAGGCCAATGTTTTATATGAGGAAACAACTACTTCTTCTGGTCATCATGTATCATCAAATCTAAAACAACATCGGTTGTAAGATTCACCACTGTTTTGTAGGCCATTAAGAAAATGCTGCCAAATAATTTTAAGAGACCATCAATTTTAAGATGCATCCCAATTTCACAGAGGTTAAAATGTGAAAAATGATCATCTTCGAACTGATGAAATATGTAATATCTTTTATACCTTGGGAAGAAATTCTTTGGGGACAGCATTTGATCATTTGAAGTTGTATGGCTCTTTCCTCAGCTTCACACTCAGTGGACAGCCTTCATTTATGAATTCTCTTATTTAAAATGGACCCCTGAATAGGAGGGCCTATGAAGAACCTTTATCATTATCCAATTCACAAGTTAGAGCTACTGGGAATGACCGCCTGGCAAAAGAGCTAAACATGCCCAGCAGCTGAAAATAGAATTATGTTCTTCACTCCCTTTTGTGATTCTCAGTCACCAGATGTCACATGAAGATAAGATACATCACACACACACACATACACATACATAAAATGAACAAAAAAGAAGCACTGTTGAATATACCTAGAGGGATAATCTACTGAGAGTAATTTCTGCCTTATCTGAGCTGCTAGAGGAAAGAGGAAATGAACTAATCCCCCCTCCCTACTCTACACACCTATGATGGTTAATTTTGTGTGTCAACTTGACTGGGCTAAGGGATGCCCAAATAGCTGGTGAACATTATTTCTGAGTGCCTCTGTGAGGTGCTTCTGGAAGAGCCAGTCCCTCATAATAAATCTCTTTCTGTATATCTCTATACATCCTATTGGCTCTGTTTCTCTAGAGAACTTGACTAATACATTGCCTTAGAACAGGGAAGATCTTGCACTGGTGAGTAGATAGCATCTTTGGGCATCAAGAGACAAGATAAAGAAAACCTCTACCTGGAATTATGTTGGGAATATTGGGCTCACCCTGGAGTTAAGTTGATGCTTCTGGGAGTAGGAGAGTTGTGCATTGAGAGGCTGTGTAATGTTGCAAAACAACATGCATGATTGTTTACATCTGTATCCATGGCCTTTTCTGACTCTGCATCTAATTTCCACTTGAATCTGGCCTGGTTGTGTGACTTGCTGTGAGTAATAGAATGTGGCAGAAGTGGCAGTGAGTTAGTACTGAGTCTGGACCTCAAGAGACTTTGCACAATGGCACCAATGTTCTATTGGTGTCCCTGTCACTGTCATATGAATACACTTGGGATAACCTGTTAAAGGATGAGAGAACACATTCCAAGAGGAGGAGATAGAAATCATTCCAGTTGTCCCAACTGAGGCCACAAGGAGAGGATATGCATGCAGGATCAGCAAAACCTTCAACCTGACCTGTAGCTGACCTCAGGCACATAAGGGAACCCAGCAAGATCAGAAGAACCACCCAGCTGAGCTCAGTCTTACCTGCCAACACATAGACTGCTACACAGAATAAATGGTTATTGTTTTAAGGCACTTTAGTTTTTTTAATGACTTGTTACGTAGCAGTAGCAGGGTTGAAGAGAGGGGACAGCTGATGAAGAAAGACGTTGTCCCTGCATTTGGAAGTGTGGGCAAATAGCAGTTGTGGAGGTCTGATGGGCTGGAAAGAGTATGGCTGGAGACTGTTCACCAAAAACCCATCCTTAGAAGAAGCAATGGAGGACCCTTGTAGCTGATCCAGTGGGCAGGCTGATCCATGCAAACGCCCAGCACCTGCAGTCTTCTTCATTGATCTACTCTTGGGTTACTGGAGATGTTTTGCCCAGACACGCTGATGAGCAGAAGTGCCTGGAAGGTCATGTTCCCGGGAGTTACCAGTAGCCAGTGACTGCTGAATGTGAGAGTCCAGCTCCCTTGTTCCAAGGAGGGATAAACTCTGTCATTTATACTTGGAGCTCCCCCACAGATCAGGCAGAGGTTGAGATCTCACCTGAAATCTCCCCCTTATGGTTTTATTCCCTTCCCTGTCCTATTCTCCCACCTCTTACCATTTCCTCCTGTTTCACGTCCCTAATCAACAACTCAACCTGGTCTCAGGATCTGCTTCTGGGGAACTCAACCTAGGCCAGGTGATTTGGGGAGAATGAGAGAAGCTGTGTATAAATTAATCTAACTTTGCATGTGGCCCCAGGTACTGGCATCAGATTATTCCACTAAGCCATAAATAATAGAAATATACTTGTTACCTAAGGCATTTATTATCATGGAACAAGAGTAAGTTAGTAAAACAACTTTTTGTAGAACTGGAAAATAGTTTCAGTTCATTTTCTAAGCTCATTTAATAACATATATTTAAAACATAGCATATAGTTTTCACTTTTTAAAAAAAATTCCTAATTCAGACTATTTTTAAGTTGTTCCTTGCTTTAGACTTTACTTATTTTTTATGTCAAGAACAGTGGGAAGTTCTGGAGGAAGATACCAAATTCATGATGTGAAGACTGCAAGTATTAGTGATAATATTGAAACTAAAACATTATTAAACCCATGCATCCTTAGGTCACAATATTCAGAGCAGTAACAACGAACATGAAAATTAGACTGAAAAGGAGGAAATTACATTATTTTTTGGGAGCAGAGAGGAGATGCCACCTAGGAAGATGAGCTTGGAGCCAACTTCTGCTAGAACGGCCCCAATTAGTTATCCCCATTTAAATACATCCAGAAACCTCTTAAGAACATGACACTATAAATAAGATGTTTAAATTAGAGCTCGTGAAAAGTGAGAAGATAATAGATGTGAGAAGCAGATTTAATCACAGCCTGGGTGCCTCCCCCCCATCTCCCTTAGTATTTTGCATGTCGAGATATGAAGAAGAAAAAAACAGAGTTGAAGTCAAGATTTTATTTCAGATTAAAAAAATTACCTCTTGTAAATGTTAATTCAAGCCAAGATAAGGCTCAGTATTTACATGGTGCCACTGTCAAAATTTGCCATTATCTTATACCATTACTCTTACGTTAGACACAATGCCTGGAACACAATGCTATCACGTTATAGCCTTATTTGATGCTAGTTTTCTTTTAAGCTGATTGAAATTGCATATCTCTCTGCTTCTATCTTACTGAAGAGACGAGGATAACTTCCATTTTACTCTGTGGAAACCTAAGGAATTAATTAAGCAAATATTTCTACTATTGTTCTTTGAGGAGGTGGATGAAGAGCTCAGGTGAACTTGGGTCTCCATAGAGTGAAGATGGCCAGATTAAGTGTAAGCATCGCTGCATATCTGTTGCAATACTTTCTGTTTAATCTAAAAACAAACTGGTATTCCTCAGGTCTTCCCTTATACTCAGGACTGAAATTCTGGAGGAGTACAGAAGTATTTTAAGCCTTATCCCTCTTCTGAGTGAGATTACAATGTAGTGAATAATAATGAATAGATACTTGATTGTGGATTTTGGCATAGTTGGAATAACAAAAGCCACAAAGGGTTAGAATACTGAGGTTTCATCCTTTGTGTACACTTTGACTAGTGGCAGTGGCCTGGAGCATTGTATTAAGTAGGACTCAGAAGTGGTGTCTGGTATCTCAGCTTGAGTTTCATGATTGACCAACACTATGTGCTGTGGGCAGGGAGAAGTGGTGGCTGGTGTGCAAACCTGGGTTTGAAATGGCACTTCATCTGGGCCTTGAAGGATGTGTTGGGTGTAAATGGGGAAAGAAGAACATTCTACAATAAGTGAAGATAGTAGCAAGGATGAAAAATGAATTTCCATGTGTGTGGCTCAGGAGAGGGACCAATTTGATCAGAGCAGAGAGTGAGTTAGTGAGTTACAGGAGGGATTATAAAGAGAGATTAGATGACAGGGGGTCTTGAAAACCAGGAGGAAGAGTTTAGATTTGATATCGTGGGAACTAAAGAGTCCTTGACAGCTTTACAAACATTATACTTTGCAACCAAAGTGGGGCTTAGGGAAGGTGTATCTGGTGATCATATGAAAACAGAAACGGAATGGATTTGGAGGCAGAAAGGACCAGCTTGGAGCAATAAACAGCCTCAGGAGGCCAAGGATGGGTCTGAGATATTTTGAGGGTGACATAAAAAGGCGTGATGACTTCCTGTTTATAGAGAATGGAGTAACCGACTCCAGGAAGCCCACAGGAACCCAACATGTAGTGGGAAAACCAGGCATAAAAGCAATCTTTCTCTTCCTTTTTGGCAATACTCCCTACTCAAGTTTTCATATCCAGAGAGAAAAAGGAAACTGATGCATTTACCTCTGGAAGTGTGGTAGCACAGCAGTTCTCAAATTGTGGCCCCTGGGACAGGAGCACCAGTATCACCTGGAAGTTTATGGGAAATGCAGATTCTCTCGTGCAGCCCCAACTCGTGAGTCAGAACCTCTGGAGTGGAGCCCACAGGGCTGCTCTAACCAAGCCTCCAGGTGGCTCTGGTGCTGCGGAAGTTTGAGAACCACTTCTGTAGCAAAGGGTTCCCGAAACTTCCAGGCACATCAGAACCACCTGGAGGCTTGGTAATAGCAACCTCATGGGCCCCGGTGTGGAGGTTCTGATTCAGCTGGCCGGGGGTGCAGCGGAGATGTGCCTGCCTCCCCAGCTGATGCTGATGCTGGTGCTGCTGGCCTGGGCTGCACACCTGGAGGAGTGAGGCTGAAGAGGCCACTGAAGCCTCCTGACGGTGGCCCTGATTTGCTGAATGACTTCCTTTTCCTGCCAAACAGTGAGCTTACTGTCTTTTCTGTTAGGGGGTTCACGTATTAAATCTTGACCATTTGGGTGGTGAAGGTGGTGTGGGGGAGAGGTACCAAGACAGAAAATAGTCTCTGCTCCATAATTCATTATAGGTAGATGTAGACCCGTGATCCTTCAGGAATGGGTGTTTTGTCAGCAAGGACCTACTGTACAGCACAGGGAACTCTGCTCAATATTATGTAACAACCTAAATGGGAAAAGAATTTGAAAAAGAATAGATACATGTCTATGTATTGTACAGCTGAATCACTTTACTGTAATCTGAAACTATCACATGGTTAATCAACTATACTCCAATATAAAAGTTAAAAAAAAGAAAAGAAATGGGTGTTTTGTGGGTGACTGAAGCAAAGGACTTATATAAAAGTAGGCACTTATATAAACTCATATAAAAGCATTGATTGAGATGAGACGGGAACATTTCTATTCTCAAAATTTCCAAGTTTTCTCTCCCAGCCGTGCGGTGCAGGAGGGAGCCAGCTCGCAGGAGTGGGAGATCTTTGTCGAGAATTAATAAATAGAGAATGCGAAGCTATCCTGGGTGCCTTCTTTCTTGTGGTCTGCAAATACATAAGGAAGGATATGGGAATTGGTGTAACATTAATATAATTATATGTTAACATATAATTAATCTGGTAAAGGTGATTTTGCTTTTAACTCAGTTGTTCCTTCAACAGCCACATGAGCAATGTGGGAGCATCCTAATTTAATGTGTTAGGAATTAGCCTTAGAGGAATGTTGCGACTTGCCCCAATTCAGGAAGCTAGTCAGAGATCACAGTGGGGACTCCAGCTACCTGTGTGAGACCCAGAGCCCTGGTTCTTTCTCCTGCACCACTCCACAGTACAGGTGCCAGCCAAATGCTTCGTGATCTACTTTGCATCTAAGAATATTGCTATTCGCATTACACTCAGAACACTAACCCAGGGAGCAAGGTGAATGCGTTCTTGTTGGAGACCCTTCTCGTTCTAGCTCCTGCAGGAGACACCCAGTGGCGATACCAAGTTTGAAATACTAAAGGTGAAAAATTAAAGCCCACACCAGCCTCAGTTTCCTTAACGATAAAATAAGAATAATAACCCAACACAGGGTGTGTCTGGGACATAAGAAAAATGTGTTAAATAATAGGTATTCTTATTCTTATGCTTATTTGTTATGGTAATTGATAGGCTGTTTAATTGAAAGAACTGGGCAGACTGTAAACAGATATATAAGCATAGGAAATATTATTATATAGAATTAGGGGAAAAATTAGTGAGTAGAGTGGACTGATGGTGCCCTCACAAAAGATATGTCCACTTCCTAATTTCTGGAATCTGTGCATGTTTCCTTATTTGGAACAAGGATCTTTGCAGACGTAATTAACTTAAGGACCTTGAGATCATCCTGGATTATCTGGGTGAATTCAGTGAAATGTGTCTTTGTAAGAGACACACAGAGGAGATGATGGACACAGAGAAAGTGACATGAAGACAGAGGCAGAGAGTAGAGTGATATGGCCGCAAGCCAAGGAGGCCAAGGATTGCCTGTGACCACACAACACTGGAAGAGACAAGGAAGGGTTCTCCCTTAGAGCCTCCAGAGAGAGTATGGCTTTGTCAACACTTTGATTTTGGACTTCAGGTCTCCAGAACTACGAAAGAATACGTTTCTGTTGTTTTAAGCCAGCCAGTTTGTGGTAATTTATCATAGCAGCCACAGAAAGCAAACACAGTGAGTGAAAGGAATTGACAGCATTTGCTTCCTTCCCATAGAGTTAGGAGCAGGCACCCAGACAAGTCTTTAAAGCAGGTGAGATTTGTCTTTGGCACATTACCATCTTCTAGGTGTGGTGGTGGTAATGTGGATGAGATTTCTTTTCAACTCTCTTCAGGCCCGTATTTTCCTGTCAGCACCTACATTTCAGACATCTGTTAAGTCTCTTCATCTTCCATCAAAAATCACTCTGCCATGTCCCGCTCTTCTAAGCAGACGAAAAAGTCTGGACAGGTCAGTGAAAATGCATGCCACGCCTACAGCTCTGCCTAAGGTTGGTTCTCTGGAAGCAGAGCCTGAGAGAGGGATTTTTGCCTTAGTGATTTATTGAGGGAATGATCTCAGAAGAAAACAGGGGGTGGGATAGGGCAGGAGAAGAAAGTAAGCAAAAGATGTGGATTTATGTGAAGTCTAACTTTGGCTTGATTCTGCCCAGAATAAATGACACTAGAGTTTTGGTTTTGGTTTTGGTTTTAATTAATAGACTTTATTTTTTTAAAACCATTTTAGGTTCACACCCAAATTGAGCAGAAAGTACAGAGAGTTACTGTATAATCCCTACACCCAAATACATACAACCTCTCCCACTATCAACAGCCTGTGCCACAGTGGTCCTCTTATTAAAATCTTGGAACTTACATTGACACATCATTATCACTCATAGTCCATAGTTTACATTAACATTCACTCTTTTACATTCTCTGGGTTTTGACAAATGTATAATGACAGGTACCCATCTTTGTAGTATCATACAGAATAGTTTCACTGCCCTAAAGATAATCTGGGATCTGACTATTCATCTCTTCTTCTCCCCTTTGCAACTGGGTGGCAAGCTTGAGGGATTAGCATGGATCATGGATTTAGTCCTGGTCATGTTGACCTTGAGGGGTCTCTGAGTGAGATGATTGAGCTTGAACTTAGAGATCTAGGGGAGAGATTAAATTTAGTGACACATCTGTATATAGATGTCATTTGAAACCAGGGACATGGGTGGAAATGCAGAGAGATAATAGCAAGGGCTATATCTTCAGAAATGCCAATGGTTAATGCTCTCTGAATGACAAAGATCCTGCAGATGAGACAGAAATGGAGAGAGAGGGGAGTAAGGAGAAAACCCAGGAAATCCTGACATTGTGGAGTTCAAAGAGATGGAAGTATCAAAAAGAAGGATGTGTTTGAATCCAATGCTAATGAAAAGTCAAATAAGATGAGCCCTGAAATATGTTCACTGGATTTAGAGACATGGAGGTGGATTGAGTGATGGAGAGAGAAGACAGATTGAATTAGATTGAGTAGTAGGGCAAGCAAAAAGAAATGAATAGAGACAATTATTTTGAAGGGATTTAGTGTAAAACAGTTTGGGGGGTACCATTTAAATTAATAGCAAATGATTCCGACCACCAGCCAAGTGCAAGATCTCAAGTATTGTGGAGGGCTTAAAGTTCAAGGTGGCATCTTTGTCCTAAACAAAATGCAATTTAGTATTGAACGTAAGACATAGACCCTTGATAAGAATATAGAAAGAATTCATGAAGAGATGGAAGAAAATATTTACTGAGCATTTATAACATTTCAGAGATAATCATTTTTTAAATACAAATACTGTAACCCTATGGATTAGGTAATTGGCATATTTGTACTATAAAAGGGATACATATTTGATGTAAATAATTTTAGAAAATTTAGGTAAGGAAATGGAAAAAAGCGACTCCTACACAGATATAAACATATTCTGATTTTTTTTTTAAATAAACTTCTTAGAGAATTTAAGTCGCTTTCACAGTGCCAATCAACTATAAGTTGAGAAATCAGAATTTGAATGTTACTCTGTCTGATTTTACAATTTCTATTTTCTCTTCTAACCATACTCCTGGTAGATGCATTCATAAATTTAAGAATACATCTTGACAAATTGTGTAAATTAGACATTCCTGAGAGAGAGGAGAATTTCAGATGAGGCGGATCAAATATATTTCACACAGCAACTGGCGTTTGAGCTGGGTCTTCAAAGACAAACGAGATGTAGATTGGGGTCAGCAATCCAGCCCACCGCTTATTTCTGTATGGTCTATTAGCTAAAAATGGTTTTTACACTCTTAAATGTAAAATGTAAACAAGACTGTTAACCTTTCAGCAAGAATAGTTGCTGGATTTTGCCTCTTGGTTCACGAGGCCTAAAATGTTTATGATCTCACCTTTTACAGAAGAAGCTTTGCTGACCTCTGATTTAGAGAAATATGTGAAAAATGGGACCCCAGATGAGTACAGTGCCATGAGCTCAAGTCTAGAGGAAGAAAGCATAAGGGATGTTCTCGGAATGCACAGGATAGTCATGTGAGGACCTGTCTACTGTGGTCAGGCCCTAGAATGCCTTCAGTAGCAGGCAAAGAAGTCTGTTCAGCATTTTGCTACATAAATATTTGTATAATTATCTCCCTAGATTTTGAAGTTCTCCTGGGCAACAATCATATTTTTCTTACTTGTGGGCCCTCAAAGAGGCTGGACACAAGGCTGGACACAGACTACCAGCTTAATCAATGGTATTGGATAAGCAGCCTCTTTGATGAGGCAGCTAGTTAGGACGAAGCTTTTAATCATCACCAGAGAAACTTTGAATCCTTTCCTCTCTTCCCTTTCCATGAGAAGATCTACTGTTCATTAGTGATCATACATGGACAGTCACAGCCTTCCCTAAATACAGCACTGGAGCGCCAACAAAATGCATCTTTGTAGAAAATGGTAGGGGGACCGAGAAAAGCAAAACTCCCCAGCAAATTCTTGCACCTGACGCACACCTAACTGCAGTATTGACAAGAGAAAAGGTTGGCCCGTTTGAGTGCAAATGTGATCTTCTGGCTGGATGATGAGATTCTTGTAAACAAGGCGCCTACGCCCACGTTGGAAATAAGGCTGTTCAGCTCGCAGTAAATTCTGTTCCGAGCCCAAAGTTGAGGCCGGAGACCCTGAGCGGCCTAATCAAGGCCATGATTGATGAGGTGTCGGCGACTCTCAGACACAGCGCGTGACGCATCCAGTCACCGAGGACCTGAGTGTTTGTCATCATGTCACAGCACCTGCTGCTGACTGATACCTGGGACGCAGGGGCGTGCCAGGGCGAAGGATGCGCTTGACAAGGCCCTCCCCTCCCCCAGCGCCCACAGCTGCTGGGAGGGAGGCAGCGGGCATCTGCCATCCGGAAAGACAACATGGAGCCCCGCAGGGAAAAGCAGCGTGGGGTGGGGGAAGGTGGCGCGTTCCCGATGCAGAGGGAAGGATGACAGGTGCTCTGAGGAAGGCTGCGCTGCTCCGGGTCCTGGCCGCCTGCCACGCTGCAGAGCCGCGCGGGCCCGCTGGCCGCCTGTCAACCACCACCTCGAGGCCTTCTGTCCCCTGGCAACTCTGCTCTCCGAAGGACGAGGCGGCCTGCAGAAGGGCGAGAAAAACCACACACGGCATTGTTTTCCAGGAGAGGGGAATGTATTTTCACCCAGGCAAAATGTTTTTTAAGATTCTTGCCCTGTTCCCCAATCATGCTTTACGGATTGACTTGCCAGCAAATTCCAGATTGCTCTTCCTCTTAGCATTTGCAAGGTGTGGATTGTTCTGTGTTCTCTCCTCCGCCAAGTTTGCCTCCGCGGGGCTCTCTGGGAGGGTATTTGGAGCGCATTGGTAGCGCTGCCGCAGTTCAGTTCCAGGAAGGAAAACAGGGAAGGCAATTAACTCTTCAAAGCAACCCTGTGTTTAAAAAAATATTATTATGCAAATCAAGCTAATGTGTCTCTAAATTCATTAGGTGTGTTAGAGGGTTAGTCACCTTGGAAGGCGCATCAAAATTGGCAGAGAAGGCCAATGGGGCTTGACCTTTACTTGGACCCCTGCTCTTCTGCTCAATACATTTCCCTGGTTGGGGGAGGGGCGGTGCTGCTACTGAGGAGGGGGCTTATCAGAATCCCCGAGGGAGAGGTCCCACCGAAAATATGTACTTTCTTGTAACGGCATGCGCCTTTCCACTGCAGCCCCAGGTATGTCGAATCCCCAAATGTAGTCCAAACCAGTACCAGATCAACCAGGAAGGAAATTCAATCCAAACAGTAAGAACAAAGTGCCACAGTAAGAATTTCACAGTCATTCCTCAGGTCTGGGACTCCAGGAACTAAACACAGAGAAAGTCAAGACAGATTATTTCCATCCTCACTGCTTTTTGGAATTTGGAAGCATGTAAAGATTGCCCCTTTTGGTAGCTTCATTCGGTGAGCTTGAAAAGTGGGGTGGTACGTCTGTTTCCTGCCTGGATTCTCCTAAGTGTCGGAGGTAAACTTCTGTGTAGGCCTGTGCCTTAGGACGCTGGGTCATCAGCTGAGCCCAACAAGGATGGACCTACATCATCCATACTGTTTGTTTTCCTTCCAGTACTCCTATTTTATTAAGGTATAATTTACAGACAATAAAATGCACAGTTTTTAAGTATATGGATCAATGAGCTTTGACAAGTACATACTTCCATGGTACCCATCCACCACCCGTCAGGATACAGAACCAGGGGCAGATACACTTATCACTTCAACAAATCCCCTCATGCCCTTTTGTTTCCATCTCTCATCCATCAAAGGAAACCACTGATTTACTTTCTGCCACTATAGATTAGTTTGCATTTTCTAGAGTGTCACATAAATGAAATGATACAGTCTTTTTTGTCTGGCTGCGTTTGCTCAGAACAATGTTTTTGATGTCCATCCATGTAGTAGTATATTATCAGTAGTAATAGCAGTTCATTCCGTTTATAGAGCAGCATGCCATTGTGTGGCTATACCACAGTTTGTTTAAGCATTCATCAGTTGATAGACGTTTGGGTTGTGTCCGATTTGTGGCTCTTATGAATAAAGCTGCAATGAATCTTCTTACACATTTCTTTGTATGGCTCTATGTTATCATTTGTCTCAGGAAGTACCTAGAAGCGAAATTGCTGGGTCATAGGGCAGGTGTACGAATTTAACATTATTAGGAGCTACTCATCAATTTTGCCAAGGAGCTATACCATTCTCCACTTCCTATAGCAGTGTTTGAGAGTTCCAGTTGCTCCACATCCTTTCCAATGCTTGGTATTACTAGTCTTGATTGCTTTACTATTGCAGTGGGTGAGCAGTAGAATTTCATTGTGGCTAAACTTTTTCAAAGCTGTTGTCTTCCTGAGGACCCAGTGCTGAATTCTAGAGGAGCCTTAGCTGGGTGGTGAGAGGCAAGCATTTGAATAGGAGGAAGGTTTCTATTTAGTGTCAGTCTCCATATTTCCATTTTTAAAAGAAAACCTCAGAGCAGCAATTTGAGCTCAAAATTCCTCTCCAGAAGTCTAGTTTCCCTACCAGCTGTTTATAAATATTTACTTTCACATTTTTAATAATGACAATGTCTACAGCAAAAATACCAGGCACTTTAAATTATAAATTTTCATCACAGAGGTTGCAGGTGTTTTTATGTAGGTCACAGAGAATTCTGCCTATCTCTACCTACAGGTCTATGGAAAGCTTTCTGGAAGTGTAAGTGATTAAGAGCACATACCCTAGAGAATAAACTTCCTTTGTTTGAATCCTTTCTCTGCTACGGGTGTGACTTAAGTCATTTTGCCTCTTTCATGGACCATAATATCCTCCTTCATACACTGCTGTAGTAATCAATCTACCTCCTGGAGTCGTGATGAGTGACATAGTGCATCTAAGATATGAAGCCCACTGTCTAGCACATGGCAATTGTATAATAAAATCTAAAAAATCATAAAAGCAAATTTCCAGAAAAGGTTTACCCTCTCTCATCCTCCTTTTCTCCATCCAACACAACTGCAGGGCTGGCTTGTATCTTGGGGGCCACCCAGAATTAATGTGCTGGGTCTCAGGGTCAGTAGGCAGCTGGTACCTGACATAATTTCAGGCTTCTAAAGCAACTCTCTCTGAAGGAATATATCTCTGGCTAATAGGACCTGGAGGGATTTGTGAAGGCCCTGACTTTTCATGCAAATTAATGTGAAGCTCCTGAAATTGTGTACAAAATTACACAGGAGTATTTTTTTCCCCTGGGATCCATAGCTTGCAACAGAATCTCAAAGAGGTCTGGGATCTCAGACCCCTTTGGAGCTATGGTAAAAGGAAGAATGGCCACTGGAGGGTACGGAACAGACTTGGGAAAAGAGAGATGTAGGATTGAGTTTCAGCTCTGCTGCTTATCAACTAATCATCCCTGAGTGGGTTACTCAGTTACTCTAAGCTTCAGTTCCACATTTTGAAAATGATAAAAACAATAATAATATCTTGTACCTTACAGGGCTCTTGAGAAGAATGAAAAAATGATGTGATTGGCACCCAGTGGTCAAACAAATGTTAGTTCCCTTCCCCTCCCCTGATCTAGCTTCTTAATGATTGATGTTCTCCCTTGATGCCCTCCCCCCACTTTTTCTTCTATCCAGAGGCCCTTTACAGAAAGTCTTTGACTCCTGATTTAAACCCACTTCTAGTCTCTCCTTAACACTTTGAGGATATGGGAGAAGGCAAGAAGATTCAAATGGCCTGGAGACAGGACGGAGAGGCTGGTCAGAGGCTGTGATCCCCTAGTTGAGCTGATCTGGGTCCAAGGTCCATGATTTCATCATTGACTGAGCAACTGGGCTCCCTTCTGCTTATTTAGGAGTTTAAGATATTACCAAAATCTCTACCCTTTATAAAATCAAAAAGAAGAGAAACTAGCTGGATGAAAAAGAACTCCCAACCCAGTGGGTTTCAGAGAATTTATTTCTTCTAAGCTTTTTTTAAATATAAAATCTATATTTCTATAAATCTCCTAAGAGAGTTTGGGCACTATAAATCAGGGACCAAATATAAGAAAAAGATAAACCTTTCAGCATAAATGATGTGGAAGGAACAGAGTGGAATTTAAAGAGTTGAAAAATCTTAAGGAATTGAATATAGAGTACTGTAAGCTGAACATCTATCTATTAAGTGACTGTGAGACAATGATAATTAAATCAACAGCAGAAAGTATTTTTTTGATGGAAATAAGGTATTAGGAAAGGAGGATAAATAAGCTTAAACATTGCCTCAAAGAAATTTCTAGGTCTCTGATTCAAAAAGATATTTTTTTTTTTCTCCAACACAGTGACAGTTTGAATCAAATTCTTTGGGGCTTTGTTTTCAGAACTGTCCATAGCAAAAGCAACCTACATATCGTCGCTGAATGTGGAAAAAGAAAGGACTTATGAAAAACAAGCACACTGAGGAGGGGAGGAGGCCCAGGGGGAACCGAGCTTGCACAGGTAAGTCTGCCAATGACAGCATAACTGGCCTAAGGGAAGGGGAAGTGGAGAGAGAGATGACCGGACTCAAAAGAGCCTCCTTTTAAAACAACACATGAGGATGAAACTTACTAAAGGGGTGGATGAATGTCAGCAAAGCCTAGTGTTTCAAAACTGACTTTTCCAAAAGAATATCTCCATTAGCTCTGGAATGATCTCTAGTCAGTGCCTGAGAAGTCTCCATCTCTTTATTTCCTTACTCCAGGGTGGATGGACGGAGACTGTAACTTGAAGTTTCTCTTCCTGTTCATGAGACGGGGTAAGAGCAGATGCAGAGTTAGTGTAGCTAAGGTGAAGCCAGGCTTTTCTTCCTGATTTAGGGTCTGTGAGCAGAATTAAGTGCACATGGAGAGAGAGAGAGAGAGAGAGGGAGGGAGAGAAAGAGGGAAAGAATAAGTTCAATATGAAAATGCAGAGACCCTTGGGATGGGGTTTACTTTTGTCTTAGGTTCCGTTGGGTCTAGAGCTAGAGATGGGGATTCTTGTGGAGGCAATTTATTGAGAGGTGGTCTCTCAAGGGAGACATGGGTGAGGGGAATAAAGGCAGCAAGTTAAGGCAGGGGATGGGGTCAAGTAAGAATATGATTCTAGCTTTAAGCCTCATTGTCTGGGGAGTTCTAGAGCATGAATTGCACCACAGAGTAATTTCCACCTTGAGGCAAGGAGAGTCGATTTGTACTTGCCCCCTACTGTCCTTGGCTGAAAACATTGGCTGCTGGCCATTTCGGGGCATGGGGGAATGACCAACCTCCCTACTTACCTCTCAGTCTACCTACATACAGGTGAAGTGATTTCAGTTGTCAAAAGCCAATTAAAGTAGAGGGCTGCTCTGAGCCATTAGCATCCAGTACTCACAGCATCTGGGGGAGGGGTTAAACAGGCCATAAAATGAGGTTTGGGTGAGGCACCAATAGTACCTACTATATATGCTAAGGGTTGACCTCTTACAAGGAATAAGTAGGTCACCCAGTATTGAGTGCGATGGAGTGGGTCACTAGGGTTGGGATGTTTTGTAAGCAGTTGACTTCTGGCAAGGGCTGGAATCTAGGCAAATCCTTTTCCATCTAACCCAGACATCTCCCTTTCTCACCCGTCTATGTATATATATATATATTTTTTTTTAAAGAAATGCCTTCCTTTTTTTTTTTTTTTAATAAACAGTTTCACTTAATTTTTATTTATTTATTTATGGCTGTGTTGGGTCTTTGTTTCTGTGCGAGGGCTTTCTCCAGTTGTGGCAAGTGGGGGCCACTCTTCATCGCGGTGCGCGGGCCTCTCACTATCGCGGCCTCTCTTGTTGCGGAACACAGGCTTCAGACGCGCAGGCTCAGTAACTGTGGCTCACGGGCCCAGCGGCTCCGCGGCATGTGGGATCTTCCCAGACCAGGGCTCGAACCCGTGTCCCCTGCATTGCAGGCAGATTCTTAACCACTGCACCACCAGGGAAGCCCCTGTCTATGTATATTAATATTCATTACATTCATTACATCATTTATTGGGAGTTGATCATTTTTCTTCAAAACCATAATTGAATATGTATTGAAAGGCAATATTACTAACATCACTACTTAGGTGTAGGTCCTAGGAATATTTAGTCTCTATCGATGTAAATGTGTTTTCCTTTTCTAAAAGAAGAAAAACTATGTGCCTTCACATGTTTCCTTTAGTTGAGAGAAAGTTTAACACCATTCTTATTTACTTCTGCTCCTTTTAAAAATGGTCTTTTTCTATTTTATACTTAATTGTAAATTAGTAGGATGGAAATTCTATTCAAAATAAAAATTAACTGCAGCTACCTTCATATATTTCATCGATACTAAGGTGCATGCTTTTCCACATTCTGATATTGCCAGAGTCATGATGCATCTCACTTCTTATAATCCCTGGGGGTTAGGTCAAAGTTGGGACCTAGCAGCATTGCATGTGCCTACAAAAACTTGGTCATCCATTCATTTACTTTATGTGTCATGTTGGTACTATCTGTGTTCTGTTTAATTGTCTTCAATAACTTGATCTTGAAGTGAAATATTCTGAAGGCAGAAATGCACACTAGAGCTTTGGGGTATAAATTATATATTAATGAAGCAAATATTTGATGTTAGAAGAATGAACGCAATTCCATATTTTCTTGCAAAGCCACACCAATTGCTTTATGTGAATAAAGAAAGGAAGATTTTCACAAGTAAAGTAGTGAAGATTTGTTATTGAGGTACAAGGGAAAAAAAATGTGACCTATCCCACGCCAACCAATGCAACTAAAGTCGGGGAAATGGTCACATCTCTTGGAATACGTGAAAAAATAAAGCCACAGGAAGCTGATGTGACTGATTCATGTGTTGTACAAGACTATCATAAAGGCATGGTGTCATAATTTAACTGGCAGCCGTTTTCTTCCTTTTAGTGTTACATGTGCATTTTGCAATTAATAACGCGTAAACTTTCATGAAACATCGTGCTAGTCAACAGCATAATTATTCACAAGAAATTATTTTGGAAAATAACTTGATGGGTGATGAAATCTGGATGATGATACCATAAGGAACATACCTAAAGTAAACAAAGTTAGGTTTGGTTAGGCAGCTGCAGCAAAGGAGAATAGAATTCAGAGAAAGCCTGGGAGCATTGCAGTAAGCAGGGGTGGGGAGAAGGCTCTTGATACAGTTTGGGCTTATGATGAATCTAAGGAGAAATTTAGGAAGCAGGGGCTGGTTCTAGATTAGATACTGCCAAGAAATTCGGGTAAATTTTGTCTAGAAGGCAGGAGGACCAAAGTGAAGCTAGGATTGTCATTGGTAAAAAACAAGTCACTCATGTTAGTCAACAGAGGGGATATGGATGACCACGGTCATGATGTGGTCATGTCAACATTACTGATACTCTCAGTTGGGAACATCATGTCCTGGCTGTAGCGGGGCCATTGTAGGATGTGAAAAATTCACTGGACTTGGAGTTAAAAGCTTGGGTTAAAGGCCTCGCATCTTTTGAGTGTGGGAATTTGTTCGGTTTTTATAACCTTTCTGAACTTCAGTTTCCTAAAACTACAAAATGGTTCTACTAATATGTACTTGAAATGGTTGGTGCAAAGAGAAAAATGGAAGTATTTACATAAATGACAGTGGTAAGCAATCCAAAAAATGCAGATTCCTTTAGGCTGTTCTGGACAGAAGGCTGGCAGGCCCTGGGCCTTGAGTGGAGGCGGAGAGGTTTGGGAGGACACACCGTTTGGGCTGCCAGGAGATTTTCTTGCTGTAGAGAGACGCATTCAGAAGCAGAATGGCCACGAGGCTTGCGCACAGCTGGAGAGTCAGGGGCCTGCCTGATGCATCTGAGATCAGGTTCTCCCAGAAGCAGACTCTGAGCCAAACGTTCCTGTGAAAGTGATTTATCAAGGAAGGGCTCCCTAGAGAGGCCGGTCAGTAATGGGAAACAGGAAAGGGAGAGGGAGGAAGCCAAGCATGGGTGTGATTGCAAGTGAAACCCTAGCCACAGCTGGGTCCTGCAAGGGGCTCTGGAGCATAAATGTCAACTCAAGGCAAGGAGGTTGGGCTTTTTTGCTTCTGTACCTGTCAGTCATCAGCTTGGGCTCCTTTTCGAGGCAGGTCTGCGCAGCTGCGCTGCCCACCGAGACAGGAGACAACCATGACTAGCAAAGCATGCAGAGCTGGAGAATGGGTGCACAATGCTGATAAGAGTCATAGGAGAGCATCTGGAAGGGGCACCCACAGTGCCCACCTGGGCTGAGGGAACATCTTCAAAGAGCCTTTCCTGGACATACTCATGGATGTCTTCTCGAGTCCCTCAGTACTGTTGGGACGTCCTACTACTACCATGCTCGCCTGGAGAAGCAGCGCTTCCTCTATAATCTGTCACTTCCTGGTGTGTCGCACTAATGAAAAGGCTAGCATCTCAAGTGAAATCTGTCAGAGAAAACATTTAAAAGATGTCGCTCTGTATGGCGTGTCACTGGAGTGTGATATGACTCCGGGACCCCTGTTAGGAGTAACGAGACAAGATAAGCCTGGGCAGATTCATTCCGCAGAGCACAGCTCAAGGACTGAGCTAATATTATTACTGACCGTAAATGTTATTAGGGAGATGTGGAGAGGACGTTAGTGCCACTGAGCATTACAGTCAAATCTCAATAATGACCAGCGAAGCAGGCTAATAAATTGTAGATTACGCGCACCATGCATATTCATTCCTTCAGAAACCTCAGCTTCCTAAGCTGCAAGGATTTCAAAGGCTTCTGCTGCAAGCACTGGGCTTAAAGCCACACGGGGGAAAAAAATGTTGGCAATTCCTTTAGAATCCTCTGAGTCTTCAGCTACTGAGTTACCTTCCTTCCTTCCCACTAATGAAAATGGAAAAATAGAGTCAAGATGCAGATTTGCTACTAGGTGGGAAACTCCTGAGTGCTGACGACGCATTGTGTTGGGTCAGGAGGAACCAGGAAACCAGAACAGCTTTGGGTCTCACTTGTAACGCATTGTGTAACATCAGGCCTCCCAATCTTGTTTCCCTGGCTTTGGGGCTTGCCAGGCACATCTTGGAAAAATAAAAAGTCCTTGTCATCAAGAAAGAGGATGCCAAGAAAGAGGTTTCTGCTCTCACCAAAAACCCACCCAAGAAAATCGAAGGGAAACCCTTCAGGAGAAATATTATCATTGCACCAGTGAGTTTTATTTTCTGAGGATCTCCTGGGAGCCAGAGTTTCTTTAGAACTAGCACATGATTTCAGAAGATTTTGTTTCTTTAAAAAAATTCATTTTGGTGGACACGTCTCCTCACCTCAGGGTTTAAGAGGTTGGAAGATACAGTATTTCCTATATGCCATTTATCCTCACTGGCCTCTCTTTACCTGAGACGCTGCTGCCCCCTGGACTCAGACAAAGGAAAATCCACGTATTCCTACTCTCCCTCCCAAACCACTGGACTCCCAGGAGTGAACGTGCTGGAAAATAATAACTCAGCAGGCTTGTCTTTGGTCAAAAATAGAGCTGTCACATAATAGTGATCTTACAATTCACCTGTCTGTTCCCACTCACCTTCTTATAGATGAGAAAGCTCAAGTTCAGAAACTTGAGCCTCTTTCTTGTGTTTGAGTGACGGGGACAGCAGTGCTGCAGGCATTGTAACTTCCAGTGACGAGCACCTACAGTCTAAGGTGGAAGATGCGGCTCCTAGCATTGGCTCCTCCAGCCATCAGAGATATGGATTTTGAAAAGAGTAAGTTTGGAGATCTCTTTTGTTCCACCGCAGCAGTTTCACATGGGGTCTAGCACAGGAGAAGGGAACCCCGTATCTAGAGCCTGAGTTTGGTGAAAATTCTCCTGGAACTTCTGCATTTTCTCCAAAGTGAAGGCTAACCTGCTCAGGCTCACGTTGGGTTCTCTCCGGCCCCACGGGTGCCTCTGCCATCAGAACTCACGTCTCGGGAGCTGAGCTGCCAGGCCCAGGATAGCGCTTCTCAACCCTACATGTTCTTCCAAGAGCTCTTGACAGAGAGAGCTCTGTGGCTCATTAGGCAATCATTGGGGAGGAGGGGGTCTTACTTAACTATCCCAGGAGTCATGGGCTGTTTATATTAAACAAGAAGGAAAGGAAAAAAAACACCTTATTGACCTGATAGAAGTTTCCATTATTTCCTGCTTCTTCACCCTGAAAATTATTAGTTTAACATGGAAGCATAAGTCTTAAATATTAGGATGAGTAATTTACGTCTTGGTATTTTAGAATTTTGTGAGAATCTCTTCTGCTATTAAATATTGTATGAACATCTTCATGGAAATTAAATATTTCCTCTTTCAGCTTTTCTCCCTCCCCCCCGCCCCCTCCTTCCTTCCTTCCTTCCTTCCTTCAAAGGATACTGTTGGGTTCATTAGAGTTCTAACTTCATCTTGGCCACAGTACGTGGGGTGGCAGCGCTGAGCTCTGGGGAAGATAACACGGTTACCATGCACCAAGTAGCTCTATCTCAATCCCCCTGCTGACCAAGAGACCAACCCATGAGGTGGAAAGCACTGAAAAAGAGCAATGGGAAATCAGAGACTGTAAACTACTAGAGGAAAAACATCTAAGTCCCTCTTTCTTACAAGAATGCTACCAGCAAACTGTCTGATAATGCAATTTAAATTTGCTATGTTTTAGACCTTTCTGAGTATTTCTCACTAAAGCTTAATTTGGTAGGGAAGATAATTGAGCCTTAAAAAATTAAAAGCTTTTAGGCACTCATTTTGCAAATATTTAATAGGTTTTTGTTACTTGATTGTCACAACAGTAATTCCAAATGTTTATTCTTTTCTTAGCAAGTTATCAGCACATCCCCTAGATGAAGGAAAACTGATTCATCTAAATATCTAAGTCATTTGAAGTGGGAAAATAGAGCAAAAAAAAAACCAAAAAGAGTCAAATGGGATCTCACACTTTCATAATGCATCTGCCAGTGACCACTGCTGACTTTTAGGGCACATTTTCAGGAGGAGGAGATAGTGAAGAAAGGGTAGTAAAAAAACGATTGCTGTGGTTCAGGCTATACGTTTAAGAAGTTTGGTCATTTAAGGATGAACATAAATAATGGCAGCTTGAAAGGGACAGTGAGGAAAGGGAAGTTGTAAATGGGCTTGGAGAGTTTCTTTCCCAACATCCATCAGTGAAAGACCCTGGAAATTGACCTATTGATCAATATGCTATTTTAATTGTTGTTCATTTATTTTTATTGTATGCTGGTATAATATTGGATACTGGAGATACAGCAATGAAAACAACACGCATAACCAGTGCCTTTATGGAGTTTATCACCTGTTATTTATTTAGTGCCTACTATTCACCTAATCCAACCTGTATTTATTGTGCAACTATTTTGCATAAGGTTGTGTGCAAAAGTGAGCAAGATATAGAACTATTATCAAGCAGTCTAAGTCAGTAGAAAAGATAAATATTGAATTCAATTCTTAAATGTATACAGTAGCTTCGCTTATGGTGTCTCAAAGAGTCTTCAGAACAATTTTGTGAAAATTTTAGATAAGGATTATTACCTCTTCATTATTATTATTATTTCTTAATTATTGAGGAATAAAAATGAGGTTCAGCAGATTTAAGTGATTTGCCCAAGTACACAAACAAGGAATGGGGAGATGGCTGGGCTGTGGCTTTGACTCCCTGTTTTCTTTAAATTAGGCAGTTTCCTTTCCGCAAGTGTTCAAATACAAAACAAACAGAAGTTTTTTTCAAAAAAGTTTTAAGGCTGTTAAAGGCTATCACTTGGTTCACAAAAAAATTCCCATTCTCTGTGAGTAAGATAAGGGTTCATGAAAAAGAAGTATGGAATTCAAGGTCGAGCAGTTTGCATAGAAGCATACGCTGTTTCTTAGTGTTTATGAAATTTGTAGTTATAGTAGTGTCTATGTGCCTCAGTGGAAAATGTTGAGTTTTGGAGTCAGACAATTTGAATTTAAATCCTGATCTTGAATTCAGTAGCTGAAAGATTTCAAGCTAGTTATTCACTCTGTGTTCCAATTATTCATTCTCACAGGCCATGGTGAGGATTAAATGAGACACTATATATAAAGCATCTAACTATTACTAATCAGTAGTATATATAACCCTTATTTTGGAAGACGAATGCATTTTAGAAGGGAACATGAAAAGTTGGGGGGTTGGGTTTTATTTTTTCTCTGCCTGTCTGTAACAGTCAGGTGCATACAGATTACTGTTTGGTTGAATAATTAGGGACTGGAGCCTAGCAAAGTTTTGACATATGAAACATCACAGTCTACCCCTTATGGACTTGGTGCCCATACACATCTCCTTAAACCATATTTAATAACCAAATAAAGACAATAACAGAGACACACTTCCATCTAAAATGATGTAACTAACTATCCTGTGTACAACTGAAAGTGCTCTAATCTTTCCCCAGAAGAGAATCCAAAGTCCTTGGGCGATGTTCACTCTTCTCCTTGGTATCCTGTAAATTAAATACAATGGTGCAAAGTTAACTATTATTAATACATCTTTTAAGATAAGGGGGTAAGAGAGAAAAGACAAAAATGTTTGCTATTCATACACACATAAACATGTGCATAACAAAATAAAAAGGCATATTATAACTGTTAAAGTCTTAATTTCTGCAATTGGTCACATGGTTTTAGCCACATAGCTAAAGTACCTTCTTCCACAACCCATTCTGTATTCCCTCTACCCTCAGCATGCACCTCAGCTAGTCATGATTCTTTGCCTGGTGGGGTGACTCAGACCATCATTCCTGCATTCCTGAAGGGTCTGGACCATTAGCAGTCCTACCTTCATTGGATTTTTGTAGTTTTCCATTGACTTGAATCACAGGGCATGGTAGCTCCAAGAGACAACCTAAGGGATCTCCTGTATTCCAGATATTCTCCTTTTCACTTCCAATTACAGCCCAATTTCTACTTGGTAATCAAGATCAATCACCCCAATCAGTAGAGTAATATTGTCTTTGCCTGTTGATTCAGAGGCAAGAGGAGCCCCAAGTGGCCAGGTGGCAGTCTGAACTTCTGTTTCAATGGAATCCTTTTTATGTTTCCTAGTAGAAGAATTTCTTCCTTTGGAACTAAGACTTCTAGACCATCATAGCATAAGGTCATGGAGATAGAAGGCAAAGATTTTGCTACTGGGTCATTTGCAGTAACAGTGAGTGATACCTCTCCCATTTCCATCTCTTGATTCCTGGACCTGTCAATCCTGGCTATGAGAAAATCAGCACCATATATTGGATGCTGATTTAGATATTAACCACAGCTTTGCAAGGTATTTCCATCTCACTGGGACTGTCACTGAATCTTCAAAAGGCCAACCCAGTGTTCTTTGAAGTATCTGCTTCAGTATACTGGGAAACATGATGGATTTCAGAATCCTGGGCCTAGGGCTGCACTTCATTTGCTGTGAAGTGAGTTCCTTGACTGACTGGAAGATACACTGTGTGGAATACAGTGACAGTGAATAAGGCATTCTGTACATCCACAGTTTGGGCAGAACCATTGTGTTCAGGAAAAGCAAATCATATCTGGCATAAGTGTCTGTTGCAGTAAAATGTATAAATTTTTGGCAGTGAGGTGAAGTCATTCCTCAAGGAGACAGGCCCTCCTCTTTATTCAAGGGGTTCTGAGTCTTAAAATTGACTCAAATCTGGGAATTGATTGAGGAGACATGAATCTCTGTTTTGGTGATATAAATTAGATTTCTATTCACTTCACCTAGAACCCTCCACTTATACAAATCAAGTAAGAATTTAATAGACTGCCTATCTATTTCTTTTTTAGGGACACCATGATCAATTAGCCAACATCATAGGCATCAGACAGTCAGATTATTCTTATTACTGCCTTGATTCCACTGTCCATTATGGTAACCATGCCCACTTTGATTTGGTAATTAAGTTGTGGCACTTGGACCCTGCCACCCTGGGGTCTAATTATCCCCATTTCATTTAGGGATCAGAGTTTGGCAGCAGGCAGCAGCTCCCAAGGTAATTTCTGACCTGCAGAGAAGAGCAATAACAGAGCTCTTCAAGGATGCGGGGTTCCCCTCACAAATATATTTCTCACATTTGGTGAAAGGATGGTCCCAAGGTGGGTGAGTAGTTCTTAAATGATGAATCCATTCTGACATTTCAATTTCCCTAGGACTTTGGATACCTTCCTCTACAGCATAAAAAGGCAGTCCTGGCATTTTCACCTCATTTAATATAAGTTACCTTTTGGTCCACGTTTCAGCAAACCAGCAAACAAACTGATAGAGATTTTCTAACCCCTTAGCTGCAACATTAAATGAAGAAACTCTGCTTAGTGGGCCCATATCAATAAATAAGGTCTGATAAAACTATATATTCCTTACACTGTTATCCCACATCCTTAATATCCATCCTGACACATATTACCCAAATATCTGTCTGTATAAATTAGAAAATCATGCTGTTTTTTGGGTGTGTAGTGTACTTCATTGCAGGTCACACTTTGCATCTCATTCTCTGGAACCAGTTGGAAATTGAGTCTCGTTATAGGTCTAGAAGCAAAAATGAATGGCGGGGATAGTTCCTGAGAGGAATCAAGAGTGTCTTTCAAGGCAACTACCTCAGGCGAGCTCATTACAGCTTCTTCAGGCAAAGCAGGTTGAACCTCCTCAAACAGAAGTAAAATGGCCTCTTCTATTGCCAAAGAAGATTCAGCAGAATTTAGGGGTTCAATGCACCCAGGTTCACTGGGATCTTCTATATGTCCTGATTCTAATTTTCAGGATCTCTTTCCTTCTTAATCAATGACCTCACCTTAACAGAGGACATCCATAAGGTTGAGAATTCAATCTGCATTATAATTCAGCCACTCTCAGGATGAGACTGTGGATTTGGTTTTTAGAAATCTCAGCACTGCAGCTACAGGAGATAAAGTTTTCTTTCAGGGAAGGTGTAGAACCTTTCAAGTCATTTGCCCTTTCCCTACTTTCTCCAGTGCAAGTAGGAGCAACCAGCCAAATCCATTATATTCCTTAGGTTGTCCAAAATGTTATACAATATCAAACACATGGCTACCCAGAACCCTACCTTTTATAGGTATTTGATAGTATCCAATAGTGATATTTTGCCTATCTCTACTGCCACATCATACTGTGGATTATCAGTACCCTCTTTACCACTAGAAATATTCATTAGTGTCCTTGTCTAATCAAACTAGAGAATTTATTCCAGAAAACTCAGAATCAATTTAGAAACCTCGTTCTTAAGATTCTATCCCTCTCAAAACACTTCTACTATAAAAATCTGTATCAGTCAGGGTTCCACAAGAGAAAAAGATCCAGTAGGACACACAGACAGACAGACAGGCACACACACATATACACAAACACACGTACTTCTATATCAAGAGATCTATCATAAGGAATTAGCCTTTGCAATCATGAGGGCTGGCAAGGCAACTCTAAAATTCATAGAATGTCCCATCAGAAAGAGATGTCCAGAAATTCCTGGGCACAAGCTGAAGCTACAGTCCACAGGCAGAATTTCTTCGTCCTCAGGGAAACATCAGTTATGCTTTTAAGGCCTTTCAACTGATCAGGGGTGGCCTATTCAGATTATTGAATATAATCGCCTTCACTTAAAATCTACTGGTTGTAGAAGTTAGTACATCTATAATAGACCATCATGGCAACACCTTTAGTGTTTGATTGAATGACTGGGGAGTGTAGCCTAGCCAAGCTTACATAAAACTGGTCATGGGACTTCCTTGGTGGCAGAGTGATTGGGAATCTGCACTCTCAATGCAGGGGGCCCGGGTTCAATCCCTGGTCAGGGAACTAGATCCCACATGCATTCCGCAACTAAGAGTTTGCATGCTACAACTAAGGAGCGAGTGAGCCACAACTAAGGAACCCTCAAGCTGCAACCAAGGAGACAGCCTGCTGCAACTAAGGAGCTCGCCTGCCACAACTAAGACTCAATGCAACTAAATAAATTAATTAAAAACAAAAACAAAAAAACTGGTCATCATACTATCCACCAAAGATGATTTTTAAAAGTAAAATTCTGTTCATGTTTTGCTTCAGTTTTTGTTATCCCTATTTCCAGTGTACTGACGTTAAAAAATATATACTGAGATAGAATTTTTAAGCTGAGTCCACAGTCACTGATTGCTATTGATGTGTTCACATCAGCCATGGGTACCACCTTGTGTGTGTCTTGTTTCACAGGCATTAAAGTCCACATGGGATCTGGTTCACATGAGCACTCAGCATGCCCTGGAAGAGCACAGGGTCACAAAAGGTCAACCAGAAGAGAATGGAGAGGGAACGGATCTTGGATGTAAGCACAGTGACAGGTTCATAAGTGTGTATTTCAAAACGTTGGGACATTTGTTCTCACTCTCTCTTACTCCCCTCCCCTATCTGAGGGTTTCCTATCTTGCTACTCAGGTGTTATCTCTTTACCCACACCCATGAAAGCCAAGAATTGGTCTTGTGTTCAAAGTCCCCAGGGGATAAATCCACTTCTAGCATCTCTTCTTCCTCTCTGCTCCTCACTCCCCAGAGCCTAAAGAATGCTGCATTCTCCTTCTCATTTTTCTCAGGTTCCTGTAGCTGACACACCAGCAGGAATAGAAAGTGCTAGAGGAAGTCAATAAGACACACTAATTCAGTCTCAGCTGAATTGTTTCTAGAGTGGTCTATGTTTAATTCCACGCACACATGAATGGCTTAAGCTAGGCTTTGAAGCACATGCCTTATTAAGGACATATATAGAAAACATCTCATAGTAGTAATTTTTGAGCTTTCACTTTTTATCATTTCATTTTTATCATGATCTTTCATCTTCTCAGTAAGAGGCATCTCCATTGCCTTGAGGATAAGTAGATCATTAGAGAGAAAATGAAAAGAAGAAACAGTCAATGTTCAGCTTTCTGACTTCCAAAACAGTCTTTTGAGAATCAGAAGGGATGTCTTGAGTGAGATGGGGTGACGTTTTGGCCATAATCATAGAATTAGAAAGAGAATAGCTAGTCTTCAGGTCAAGATGGCATCTTTGCTCAAGGCCTACAGCAAGAGAGAAAAAATATGTACTTAAAGAGACATGGCTGGACTCAAATAAAAGACAAGCATTTCCCTAATCAAGGAAATGAATAGAAAAGCGAAATGGTGAGCAGAGCAGAAGGTAAGACTTTGTTGTACTTTGAATGTGAAATAAGCAGTAGTCACAAGGGTTTTTTGTTACTTCCAGGTCAAGAGGACCGGAAGAGTTCCACAGAAGATGATGATGCTTGGATGGACACCTCCACTTAGGAATGTCTTTTCTTGAGAATAGGGTTCCTAGCGAGCTGAAGCCTGAGAAAGGTGGGGACATAGTCACATCTGCACGACCAGGAGCTGTGAAAACTAGGTCATTGATCTGAGCCAGGATCTGCCATGCCCCCAGTGTGACTGCTGGTAATAGAACCTAGCTTCAGATTAGGGCCCAGATGGGCCCCAAAACAAACAGACAAGCAAAATAATTCATTGTAAAGCAAATAAAAAAGGGAAAATAGAACATTTTGCCAAACCAACAGAAGGCAGAGGAAGAGAAAACAGCAATAAAGGAAAAGCATGGTTATCTCAAACCAAAAATAAGGTGACAGAAATAAACCCCACTAGATTCACAGAAGATGTAAATAGATTAGACTTTCATATTAAAAATCACAGTTTGTAAAATTGAATTTGAAATAGGCTGCTTCCATAAGACAAAAAAAAAATCTAAAACAATTCCACATAGAAAGATTCAAAATAAAGTCATGAAAAACAAAACAAATTCTTAGTAAAAAAAAGCCAGTGTAAGAAAAGTAATACCTGACAAAATAAAATTTAAGACGTTATTAGGATAAAAAAAGATACCATATAATTATGAAAAAAAAAGCCAATAGGAATCTATGCTGATTATGAATTTGTAGGCACTCAACAACATAACCTTTAAGCTTAATAAAAGTAAAACTTGCAGAATTACTAGGAGAAATGAACAAACACAGTAACATTGGAGATTTTAACAAAACTCTATCAAAAATGGATAAATTAAGATGACAAAAATAAGATGCATATAACACATTTAAACCACAAAATTTATAACATTGATCTATTATATAGTATTGTTTACTCACTGATTAGTAATGTGACTTCTGACATATGCCTGTTTTCCTTGTTCTATTTTTCTTTGTTTCACATTCTACACATGTTTTTGGATAAAAAAAAAACATGTACTGAAATGTTAAAAACTTTCATGAGAATTATAAACACTGAATTTATTATCATGATATGGTGGAATCTGCAAGGGAGAGGTGATTTTTAAGATCTGAAGGAACAAAAACTTAGGAAAAGCCAAGCTAGAGGAACATTGCCTGGGGTGGGAGGTGTGGTGTAAGAGTTCCCAAGGGAACCACAGGAAATACTTGGAATCAGCACCAGGAGAGATCCATGCCCGGCTAGTGTCCAGCCCTGAGAGCTAACTCAAGCCACCATCTTGTATTAATGCTGTGTCTCCCAGGTGGAAGAGCTATAATAGTTGCTCGTCTCTCACTATGGATATTGGAACTTCCATCAGCGATCATCAGCACAGCACCCATAGACATCCTAGTAGTGGAATGCCACTTGTGCTTTGGGACTTTGCTTAACCCTATTTGAATTGCCTGGTGTGCACAATACCCTGTGCCAATATTCTGTGACACCTGTAAGCACAGACACACTACCCTATGACCTCAACAAACAATGGAATCCTTAATGGCCAGAGGAATTGTGGCTTGAAGGGCACAGCCCAGAACTGGTCACTTGCGCAGTGGAAACTCCTCCATTACAAAGGATACTGAAGAGAATTTACTACTTTCAGATGCTACTGTTTACTGGTTACAGTTTTCCTCCTAAGGCTGAAGTAAATGGAACAGACAATATGGAGAATTTTTTTTCAGAGAAAAAATAGCTTTCATTGTCAACTCTTTGAAGAGAACACCCTACCTAGAGAGATGTTATCAACTGAAATCTGTCTTTTTTGGGACACACAACCAATGACTACTTATTTAATAAAAATTCATCTAAAAGAGAGGGGTTTTCACTGAGAACTAGGAAAAGATATTTTTGTCTCCTCTTTCATCCATTCTCTCTCCATGTTTTCACAGACTCCTTCATCTGTCTCTCCCTCTACTCTGCGCAGCCATATGTAACTACTGAGCTCACATACTCAGATGTGAATGAGGCCTTCTCTAGCAGCTTTTGACACCCCTCTTCATACCCTGTACCCAGCTGCCTACCTTTTAGGGACTGAAAGGTTGCATCCCTGCAAAATTTATGTGTTGAAACTCTACCCACGATGTCACGGTATTAGGAGGCAGGGCCTTTGGGAGGTAATTAGGGTTAGATGAGCTTGTGGGGGTGGGGCCCTCCTGAGTGGAATTAGTGCCTTTGTGAGAGTCACTGGAGAGCTTGCTTCCACTGCTCTATTCTCCACCATGTGAGGATAACAGGGAGAAGTCTCAGCCTGCAACCCAGAAGAGGATTGTCACCAGAACCCGACCCCCCTGGCACCCTCATCTCGGACTTCCAACCTCCAGAGCCGTGAGAAATGAATATGTGTTGTTTATAGGACACCTAGTTTCTGAGCATGTTGTTAGAGTAGCCTGAGCTGACTAAGACTCTCCCCGACTTTTTTCCTCTTTTCCTGTTGCCCCCTGATGCCTTCCCTCTTCCCAGTTCAAGTAAGGTATACAACCACCTTCTCCTCCTTCCCTGCCCTTCCCTCCACATTTACTATGTCCTACCCAACACTGCTATGCACTGTGTGTACAGTGGTGAACAAAATAGAGACTGGGCCTGCCCTCATGAGTCTTATAACCTGATGTGGAAGATTGATAGTTAATAATGAACACAGCTGAATATGTAAATGCGAATTCTGGAATGTGTTATAAAAGGAAAGGATTTTATTCTGTAAAAGAGAGAATAGCATGGCAACAGGTTTGATTTGAGGGCCCAGGGAAGGAACAGCCATGGAGCTGATTCTGAAGGTTGATGAGCAAAAAAGGAGTTGCCAGGTAAGGAGAAGTGTGCGAGCTTTACAGGCTGAGGTGTTAGCAGAGCACTTTTTCCCCAACAGGAAGGGAGGAGAATATCTTTTTTTAGTTTATACACATGGAAGAAAACTTGGTTTATTTGAAATTATGGGAGTCCCAAATTTGCTACTCAAAACCTTTAGAATGTTTCTGGCATCTAGATTTTATAAAAGAAATCAAAGGTCAGCCAAATTTTCTTGTTTACATATCATTTTTTTTGCCTTTATATTGTTTCTGTTGAGTACTTCTAGTATCCATATATTGTTTCTTTGCATTTAATATTTTCACTGTGTGTTAGAATCGTATCTTTAATTACTGTTTCCTGGGTCAGATATTCATTTATCTCAGGATATTTTTTCATTGTGTTTGATTAATTTGCCTTGATATCAACTATTTTCTCCTTTCTTCTTTTTAAAAAAAACACTGATTTTTCACATTTTCACTCTCCATTTGCTGCTATAAAATTACACTATATTCTCTCCAACTGTTTTTAGCTTTGACTCCTTTTCCTCGAAATGCTGGCAGAAATTCCCAAGTGTTTAATGCAGGATCAATTCTCCTCTTTATGGAATAGCTACCATTTTCCCTCCAAGAATTGTTGGCCCCACATAGAGCAATGATCTCCAGACTCCTTTTCATCCTGTCCTTAACCCTATGGTCATGATGGACTAGACAATGAATGGGCATCTGTCCAAGCCAGGCTCAATAGAGTTTTCTTTCTCTTGAGAATTTATAACTGGGATTTAGAATGATATTTGGGTTTAAACATCCTATAGATAGTTTCCAACTTTTGGTTCTAGACCCTTCTCAGACCTAACAGGTCACAGAGTCCACAAAATCACCTGTATCTTACTATTAAATTCTCTTTTTATGTTTACATTTGTACAATTGTGTTTTTGTAACTTGCGGTCAAAATAGTTTGCCTAAGTCCAGGTATCAGGAGGAATTATTTCAGTCCTCTGAATAGCTGCTCACTCTAACCTACATGTAGAGGATTAGGAAATATTTAAAGAATTTAAAATTGATGAAAGACATTTTTCTGCTTGAACAGCAGAAATTTGAATGCCAGTTGCATATAATGAATACTTACACATTGTGGGTTTGAAAAAGAAAGATAACCGATTTAAAAGGCATTAGGAGACTTTCCTTCAGCTCCTTATTGCCTTTGATGTTCATGAAGCCTGTTAAATCCCTGTCAGGCAGACAGAGCAAAGCAGGAGGAGGTTTGTTGTTTCCCAAAGCAATGGTCATTTCCACTTGGTCCAGAAGACACGACTTTTTATCAGAAGTTCAGGAATAAAATAAATGTTTTCTTTATTGTGTGGAGACATAATCCAAAGACTTTCAGATCAAAGCATACTGAGAGTAGAATAAAGTGATATAGAATGGTTAAGGTAAGATCAGCACTTTCTTAGTCCAGTAATTGGTAGCTGTGAAGTGTATCTACCGAAGTTCAAGTAATCATTCCGCTAGAAAGGAATATGAAAAAAAGATAAATCTTGCTTGTGTGGCCAAAAGACAAATCAGAGATGTCTTTAGGGAACTGGGAGCCTTGAGACTCATCATTAGTTGTGTACGGAGGCAAAGTCTTGAAACAGAAGTAAAGCACAGCATAAAAAAAAAAACTAGAACACAGGATAATCCCCATTTTGTGAGTTCGTGTGTTTACACAGACCAAAAGAAGAAGCAAAAGAGTTTATTTTTATTTAACAATTTATTAGTAATATTAAATAATAATAAAACTACCACTCAGTAAAATTTGTGTGACACAAGTATAGTTCTTAAAGGACAAAGAATATTCAAAGGCCTATGCCAGAAAAGAAGACTGAAAATTAATGAGCTAAGATTTCAACTTAAGAAAAAGCAAAAACAACAACAACAAAAAAATAAAACTAATTAAACTAAAATAAAGCATTATAAACCTAAAAAAATAGGAGGTAAGTAATAAAACACAGGAATTCTTAAAAAGAAAATAAATGTACTGTAGACAACACCTTATAAATAATCCTCTAACAACCACTAAGCCTCTAACAGGATATATGAAGAATAAAGGGCATATGTAGAGTAGATAATAAAATGATAATAGAGATAACTATGGAGAAATGTGCACCAACATATTGGAAAATTTAGTGAAATTGAGGAAAATTCCTAGGAATGTGAATAATTCCAGAAAATAGAAAATTTCAGCTGTCTTACTCTCATCCTACTTACATTTAAAGAAAAATTATACTAAATATCCAAAGAATAGATCATTCCAAATTTAAGAAAATTCTTTCAGAGACTGGAAAGAGAGGGTACTTTGAAATGTATGTCCTAAAGCTAATAAAATCTTGATACCAAAATCAGTGTAGGACAATAAGATAAATGGAAATTATAATTCAATCAGTCATTGACATGGCTTTGATTTCTTCAAAGTCCCTCTCAAAATCAATAAGAAAATTCATTCAGCACTGTAAAACAAAACACAATACATATCAATACATCATGACCAAGTTGGACTTATTACTCATATTTAAAATTATTATGTCATATAACTCTCCATATTAGGACATTGAAAACAGAAAAATATAACAACTTTATAATTGTAATAGATCAAGAAAAATTTTGATAAAATTTTACCATTCATGACAAAATCAGACAAAAAGAAAAAGAAAACCTCTTCACAAAAACATCACTAGAGTATGTCACTGTTTTTTTTTTTAATGATAGAGTCATATGACAGAATAACTTACAACAGTGAAAACAAATGAAGTTGAGAATTACACACTTATACTTGAATAAATGTCAAACATATGTCATAGAAAAAATTAAATCATAGAATATCATAGTATGATTCCACTTATATAACTGCTAAAAATGTGCAAAATTACACACAGTTTAGGTTTATACTATACATAGGTGGTGGAACTCTAAACATAATAAAGGAATTTGTTAGCACAAATTTAGGAGAAGATATTTCTGGAGTGGGGGGAGGAAGGGAGTATAATTAGGGAGGGGAACACAAGGATTTAAAACTACTATTAATGTTCTATTTCTTAAGCTGGTAACTATTATAAGTTTTCTTAAAACACTACATACACATGATCTGTACTTTTTTGTAAGGTAGATTGCACACTAAAATATTTTAAGATAAAATTAAATATGTTGAAAGATTCCATTTACAAAAGCAACAGAAGTATGAAATACATAATAGGAAATGTGCAAGTTTAGTATAAAAAATCTGTTGCATAGCATGTCTTGACTTGAATAGAAATATGTCTTTAAAAAAATAAGATCCAGAGGGCAGACAGCAGAAGCAAGAAAAACTACAATCCTGCAGCCTGTGGAACAAAAACCACATTCACAGAAAGATAGACAAGATGAAAAGGCAGAGGGCTATGTACCAGATGAAGGAACAAGGTAAAACCCCAGAAAAACAACAAAATGAAGTGGAGATAGGCAACCTTCCAGAAAAAGAATTCAGAATAATGATAGTGAAGATGATCCAGGACCTCGGAAAAAGAATGGAGGCAAAGATCGAGAAGATGCAAGAAATGTTTAACAAAGACCTAGAAGAATTAAAGAACAAACAAACAGAGATGAACAATACCATAACTGAAATGAAAACTACACTAGAAGGAATCAATAGTAGAATAACTGAGGCAGAAGAACGGATAAGTGACCTGGAAGACAGAATGGTGGAATTCACTGCTGCAGAACAGAATAAAGAAAAAAGAATGAAAAGAAATGAAGACAGCCTAAGAGACCTCTGGGACAACATTAAACGCAACAACATTCACATTATAGGGGTCCCAGAAGGAGAAGAGAGAGAGAAAGGACCCGAGAAAATCTTTGAAGAGATTATAGTCAAAAACTTCCCTAACATGGGAAAGGAAATAGCCACCCAAGTCCAGGAAGCACAGCGAGTCCCATACAGGATAAACCCAAGGAGAAACACGCCAAGACACATAGTAATCAAATTGGCAAAAATTAAAGACAAAGAAAAATTATTGAAAGCAGCAAGGGAAAAATGACAAATAACATACAAGGGAACTCCCATAAGGTTAACAGCTGATTTCTCAGCAGAAACTCTACAAGCCAGAAGGAAGTGGCATGATATACTTAAAGTAATGAAAGGGAAGAACCTACAACCAGGATTACCCGGCAAGGATCTCATTCATGTTTGATGGAGAAATCAAAAGCTTTACAGACAAGCAAAAGCTAAGAGAATTCAGCACCACCAAACCAGCTCTACAACAAATGCTAAAGAAACTTCTCTAAGTGGGAAACACAAGAGAAGAAAAGGACCTACAAAAACAAGCCCAAAACAATAAAGAAAATGGTTATAGGAACATACATATCGATAATTACCTTAAACGTGAATGGATTAAATGCTCCAATCAAAAGACACAGGCTTGCTGAATGGATACAAAAACAAGACCCATATATATGCTGTCTACAAGAGACCCACTTCAGACCTAGGGACACATACAGACTGAAAGTGAGGGGATGGAAAAAGATATTCCATGCAAATGGAAATCAAATAAAGCTGGAGTAGCAATACTCATATCAGATGAAATAGGCTTTAAAATAGAGAATGTTACAAGAGGCAAGGAAGGACACTACATAATGATCAAGGGATCAATCCAAGAAGAAGATATAACAATTATAAATATATATGCACCCAACATGGCAGCACCTCAATACATAAGGCAACTGCTAACAGCTATAAAACAGGAAATCGATGGTAACACAATAATAGTGTTATAACACCTCACATACACCTAGACCAGATATATTTAATTGATACTTATAGGACATTCCATCCAAAAACAGCAGATTACACTTTCTTCTCAAGTGCACATGGAACATTCTCCAGGATAGATCACATCTTGGGTCACAAATCAAGCCTCAGTAAATTTAAGAAAATTGAAATCATATCAAACATCTTTTCTGACCACAACGCTATGAGATTAGAAATGAATTACAGGGAAAAAAACGTAAAAAACACAAACACATGGAGGCTAAACAATACGTTACTAAATAACCAAGAGATCACTGAAGAAATCAAAAAATACCTAGAGACAAATGACAATGAAAACACGACTATCCAAAACCTGTGGGATGCAGCAAAAGCAGTTCTAAGAGGGAAGTTTATAGCTATACAAGCCTACCTCAAGAAACAAGAAAAATCTCAAATAAACAATCTAACCTTACACCTAAAGGAAGTAGAGAAAGAAGAACAAACAAAACCCAAAGTTAGCAGAAGGAAATAAATCATAAATATCAGAGCAGAAATAAATGAAATAGAAACAAAGAAAACAATAGCAAAGATCAATAAAACGAAAAGCTGGTTCTTTGAGAAGATAAACAACATTGACAAACCATTAGCCAGACTCATCAAGAAAAAGAGGGAGAGGACTCAAATCAATAAAATTAGAAATGAAAAAGGAGAAGTTACAACAGACACCGCAGAAATACAAAGCATCCTAAGAGACTACTACAAGCAACTCTATACCAATAAAATGGACAACCCGGAAGAAATGGACAAATTCTTAGAAAGGTATAACCTTCCAAGACTGAACCAGGAAGAAACAGAAAATATGAACAGACCAATCACAAGTAATGAAATTGAAACTGTGATTAAAAATCTTCCAACAAATAAAAGTCCAGGACCAGATGGCTTCACAGGTGAATTCTATCAAACATTTAGAGAAGAGCTAACACACATCCTTCTCAAACTCTTCCAAAACATTGCAGAGGAAGGAACACTCCCAAACTCATTCTATGAGGCCACCATCACCCTGATGCCAAAACCAGACAAAGATACTACAAAAAAAGAAAATTACAGACCAATATCACTGATGAATATAGATGCAAAAATCCTCAACAAAATACTAGCAAACAGAATCCAACAACATATTAAAAAGATCATACACCATGATCAAGTGGGATTTATCCCAGGGATGCAAGGATTCTTCAATATATGCAAATCAATCCATGTGATACACCATATTAACAAATTGAAGAATAAAAACCATACGATCATCTCAATAGATGCAGAAAAAGCTTTTGACAAAATTCAACACCCATTTATGATAAAAACTCTCCAGAAAGTGGGCATAGAGGGAACCTACCTCAACATAATAAAGGCCATATATGACAAACCCACAGCAAACATCATTCTCAATGGTGAAAAACTGAAACCATTTCCTCTAAGATCAGGAACAAGACAATGAGGTCCACTCTCACCACTATTATTCAACATAGTTTTGGAAGTCTTAGCCATGGCAGTCAGAGAAGAAAAAGAAATAAAAGGAATACAAATTGGAAAAGAAGAAGTAAAACTGTCACTGTTTGCAGATGACATGATACTATACATAGAGAATCCTAAAAATGCCACCAGAAAACTACTAGAGCTAATCAATGAATTTGGTAAAGTTGCAGGATACAAAATTAATGCACAGAAATCTCTTGCATTCCTATACACTAATGATGAAAAATATGAAAGAGAAATTAAGGAAACACTGCCATTTACCACTGCAACAAAAAGAAAAAAATACCTAGGAATAAACCTACTTAGGGAGACAAAAGACCTGTATGCAGAAAACTATAAGACACTGATGAAAGAAATTAAAGATGATACCAACAGATGGAGACATATACCATATTCTTGGATTGGAAGAATCAATATTGTGAAAATGAGTATACTACCCAAAGCAATCTACAGATTCAATGCAATCCCTATCAAATTACCAATGGCATTTTTTACGGAACTAGAACAAAAAATCTTAAAATTTGTATGGAGACACAAAAGACCCCAAATAGTCAAAGCAGTCTTGAGGGAAAAAAATGGAGCGGGAGGAATCAGACTCCCTGACTTCATACTATACTACAAAGCTACAGTAATCAAGACAATATGGTACTGGCACAAAAACAGATATATAGATCAATGGAACAAGATAGAAAGCCCAGAGATAAACCCACGCACCTATGGTCAACTAATCTATGACAAAGGAGGCAAGGATATACAATGGAGAAAAGACAGTCTCTTCAATAAGTGGTGCTGGGAAAACTGGACAGCTACATGTAGAAGAATGAAATTAGAACACTACCTAACACCATTCACAAAAATAAACTCAAAATGGATTAGAGACCTAAATGTAAGACTGGGCTCTATAAAACTCTTAGAGGAAAACATAGGAAGAACACTCTTTGATATAAATCACAGCAAGATCTTTTTTGACCCACCTCCTAGAGGAATGGAAATAAAAACAAAAATAAACAAATGGGACATAGTGAAACTTCAAAGCTTTTGCACAGCAAAGGAAACCATAAACAAGACGAAAAGACAACCCTCAGAATGGGAGAAAATATTTGCAAACGAATCAACGGACAAAGGATTAATCTCCAAAATATATAAACAGCTCATGCAGCTCAATATTAAACAAACAACCCAATCCAAAAATGGGCAGAAGACCTAAATAGACATTTCTCCAAAGAAGACATACAGATGGCCAAGAAGTACATGAAAAGCTGCTCAACATCACTAATTATTAGAGAGATGCAAATCAAAACTACAATGAGGTATCACCTCACACCAGGTAGAATGGGCACATCAGAAAATCTACAAACAACAAATGGTAGAGAGGGTGTGGAGAAAAGGGAACCCTCTTGCACTGTTGGTGGGAATGTAAATTGATACAGCCACTATGGAGAACAGTATGGAGGTTCCTTAAAAAACTAAAAATAGAATTACCATATGATCCAGCAATCCCACTACTGGGCATATACCCAGAGAAAGCCATAATTCAAAAAGATGCATGCACCCCAATGTTCATTGCAGCATTATTTACAATAGCCAGGTCATGGAAGCAACCTAAATGCCCATCAACAGACGAATGGATAAAGAAGATGTGGTACATATATACAATGGAATATTACTCAGCCATAAAAAGGAACGAAATTGGGTCATTTGTTGAGACGTGGATGGATCTAGAGACTGTCATACAGAGTGAAGTAAGTCAGAAAGAGAAAAACAAATAGCATATATTAACGCATGTATGTGGAACCTAGAAAAATGGTACAGATGAAGCGGTTTGCAGGGCAGACCTGTGTTTGAGACACAGATGTAGAGAACAAACGTATGGACACCAATGGGGGAAAGCCGTGGGGGGGGTGGGGATGGTGGTGTGATGAATTGGGTGATTGGGATTGACATGTATACACTGATGTGTATAAAATTGATGACTAATAAGAACCTGCTGTATAAAAAAATAAGTAAAATAAAATTCAAAAATTTTTAAAAAACCGAACAAAAAAATAAGAACCAATATTATAAAGATGTTAAAGATATAGTTTAAAGACCAAATTTGTCAGCATTTTCTAACTCAATTTATAGTGTCTGTATATCTTCCACATTAATACAAATAGAAAAAGGATCAATCTTTTTTTTTTTTTAATGTATTTATTCATTTATTTGGCTGCATTTGGTCTTCGTTGTTGCACACGGGCTTTTTCTAGTTGCGGCAAGCAGGGGCTAATCTTCATTGCGGTGCACAGGCCTCTCATTGTGGTAGCTTCTCGCTGCATAGCACTGGATCTAGGCACGCGGGTTTCAGTATTTGTGGCACGCAGGCTCAGTAGTTGTGGCTCACAGGCTCTAGAGTGCAGGCTCAGTAGTTGTAGCACACGGTCTTAGTTGCTCCATGGTATGTGGGATCTTCCCGGACCAGGGCTCGAACCCATGTCCCCTGCATTGGCAGGTGGATTCTTAACCACTGTGCCACCAGGGAAGTCCGAAAAAGGATCAATCTTAAGTTCTTTTATTATTTCCATGAAATGCCTCCTTTCATTTTCTAATCTTTCCTTGAAAAATGAAACCAGTAATTGGATATCATTTTATTGCCCACCTGGAGCAAATGCATACAGAAAGTGGTGATCTTCACGGTGCTGCCCTATGGGTCCATCCAAGGCAGCATGTTCTGCGTAACCAATGCATTTAAGGACCGTGAAGAGGAACTGGCCCCCATCTTCTCTACTCTAATTTCCCAAATAATGTTTGTGAATATAGAGTCTTCACAACCTGATTTCCTAATTAGGAAACTGACATGTTTGGAAAGGATTTTAAATGACAGCGTTTGTCAAGCTGTTTGTGTAGTGAACTCTCTGGGTGTGCTGTTACACAAGAACTGCCTTAATTAAGGTTAATTGGTGCATAATTAGGGCCGCTGCTGACTTAAAAGATTCCACTAGTGATAAAGTGATGAGAACCCTTAATGTCTAGACAGAAGGAGAAAGCAATCACAATAAGCCAAATTTCAAGACACACTCTGTCTCCACCGTAGGGGCCACACCCTTGGTTTGACCTGTTTAGAAGACCACGTCTTAATCCACATGTTTGGGAACCCCTTGTGAGCTTTGGATAGAGCAAGTCTGATTCCAGCCTCATGTTAGTTAGAAAAAACAAAGAAAAATAAATGTATTGGTGCTGCTTATTCTAAACTACGTTAATATTTAGCTCAGGTAACAATCAATCAACTCCACTCTCTCTGGGTCCTTACCTTTCCCCTTGTATAAAGGGGGCAATGGGGTGGGTAGGAAGATGGACACAGAGAATAGAGGCAAAATTCTTCTCAATATTGGAGAATGAACCAGAAAGAATGCAAACACGAAAAGAACTCAAAGGTAGGTTATAAAATTATTTTCCCTGGTATCTTTTTAAAACAAGATGAAAGCATCTAGCAATGGCTGGCTTTATTAAGAACTTATTTGGTAAACAACATAGATAGTAAATGAAAATGAGATAGCAACATGAAAAAGAAAAATCTCCTTTCTCCCCTCACTTGACTTTCAATCTCGCACTGCAAAAAGAAATCAGTCTACATTTTCTACTTCACGCAAAACAATTCAGTGAAAGAAAATTATTGGTATATTTTAAAGATTCAGGAGCTCAAAGCGAGAAACTATTATGGACATGGCAAAGAGACTTAAACTGCCGTGCCCCCCCCCCAAAAAAAAAAGTAAGAAGTTATTTGGAAGCTAGAGATTGACTAGAACTTCCGTGAGGAAGGCGCTGTTTTTCCTTGTTTTCGTTTGTGGCTTGTTTTTTAATTTCCAATCCATCGTGCACCAGTATTTTAGTAAAATACAATATAAATGAGTTACTAAATAAATTAAAAAAGACATAAAGCTCAGGTCCAAATATATTAACATCAGATTCAACAGACATAAAATGATTCAGTATTCTATATACAGTTGTTATATAAGCTGATAAGTATTTCTTTTCAATTTCTGTGCTAATCCGTGCGCAGAGCCCTGAGAAGTAGCTGGGATCACGGCCCCAGGGTTCCGTGCACCAGACACCCGCGTGGCTGCCCCGCCCATCGGGGTATGGGGGTGGGGGTGGGGGTGGGGGTGGGGGTGGGGGTGGGGGTGGGGGTGGGGGTGGGGGTGGGGGTGGGGGTGGGGGTGGGGGTGGGGGTGGGTCCAGCTCTGTCGCTGGAGCATGCGCAGTCCACTCCCGCGTTCTGGCCTGTGGAGGTCTTTCCCCTCACGGCCTTTGAAGCAGAGCAATTCCTGTGACCCTGCCCGGCCTTTGGCCGAGGCTCCCTCGCACTGTGACTCTGAAGGGCTAGGGAGTCGCAGGGGAGGTAAGAGTCCATGAGCATTGGGGTTTACGCGACGGGTGGTGTGAACCAGACTCCTTACGAGGAGGCTGGGAGGAGGGGCCTACAACACCCCAGGTACCCAGGTGGTTCTCATCCCAGGACCCGCCTTCCGCACCTGTAGAACTGCTGAGAGCCGGTGAGCTCGGGCTTCTTCTGGGAAGAGTGGTCGGGGCTGCAGCGCCTGGGCTTGACTCCGCCACGCTCTGCGCCTGCCCTGATGCTCAGCTCGCTCCAGCCCATCCTCTCGCTGTCCATCTGTCAGGACCACACACCGGAACACACCCAGTGGGGTCCAACTGCGCCCTCTTTGAAAAAAAAGGAATGCTGCTCTATGAACCCCGCTTAGAATACAGCCGGACCAGGTAAGCCAACTTAACATCAGTCTGCACTTTCTCCAGTTGGTTGTTGCTTAATAATTGTTTTATAATATATCTTCCCTCTTCATTATGGAGATTTGAAATGTCCATAAATTCGTAAAACGTTTTTTCAGGTCAGATCCACTTACCCCTCTGACATATTTAGGTATTCTTCCAAGAATACTTTATTGCTTCAGAGATACGATTTACTGCTCCCTAAAAGAATAATAGGTGCTAATAGGTACATTGCTTGCGTTTGTGTTCAGTTTGAATACGTTGGACTTGGGGCAGATGAACCTTTGATAAATTCCGTTCCCCCCCCCCCCCAACCAATACGCTGTGTTTAGCTGAAGTAGCCAGCTTGGGACTAGTTTCCCGTAGCTGGTTGGGCCTTGCCTGGTTGTGTGTTCCCCTGGAAATTGAACCTCTCTCTGGGACACTTAGTGGAAAGTCTTTGCTTAGGATAACAGTGGTCACTGAATATAAGAAAACTCCCTCCCACTGCAGAGTAGGCTAAGATGCCGTCTAATTAATCAGAGCAAGGAGCTTCACAGGCTACCTGTGGGGCTGGCAGGTGAGTCACTGTACTTTCTGGTGGTGCATCCTAATTTGTGAGACATTGGATCACAGACACATGTTCTGAAGGCCAAGGATTTAATTTACCATCTGAAAAAGGTGGGCTATTACAAGCCTCTTTTCAAAAGCATTTTTATTACTCAGAATGTTAGCATATACAGACTTCTGCTTAGCCCACATCAAAGTTAATTCTGTATACCATCATTCTGTGAGAATCAGCAATTTACAAGTTTTCAGGATATTGAGAAGCAATGAAATACATCAATGTCTGATGCTCTGCTGAACATGACTAAATCTCCTTAATGGCTTTGAAGGCAGTCAGGATTTTCGCATTCCTCTGTGTAATCATTAAAAACAACACTTCTCACAATGCTGGGCAGCAAACATAAAAGAATGGATGCACAGACTGATTCTCTTTTATTCTGTGACATACTCTAGCTATTTACTGAGCAAAACTCTGATAATTTTGTCCATTGTTAACCATTAAAACTACAGTTGTAGAGTTAGGGGCAAGAGTGGTTATTCAAGCTTTTCTATTATTACTGATCCGTGTGTAAGGCTTTTTGGTCAAAGCATTTACCCGGAGGGGACATTTTTTTTAAGCCATTTTATTGTTAAAGTTTTCCAAAGGAAGCTTTTAGAAAAACCTTCCTAATTTTTTTTCTCCTCTTCTAATTATAAGGGAGCGTCCAACCTCATGGCTGTTGATACAATACCAAGAATTAATCAGAGCAGAACTGGTCTACTCACCAGGTGGTTTATATAGGCAAATTAGGGACTTCTAATTTATGGGACCCAGGGAATTGCCATAAAGCAACTTAGGTTCTTGGTCATTTAAGAAATATATTTTCCTAACTGACATTACAATAAATAGAAGATGTCCTTTTAAAGCTTGGAGGGGAAACTATTAGTTCGAACCATATGAAATTGCTGTTATTGTGGGTCAGGAATTGTCAAGTATTGGCAATTTCATGTGGTCCACCCTAACAGATGATGTGGCATGTGTTTTTAGACTGTTTTTAAGGTTTGAGTCTGAAATGATTCTAAAAAGAGCAACTTGGATACTTTTGGTAGATGGCCTGAGATTTGCCATAGAGTCTTGCATAATATTTTGAAATTAAAATGGATTTGCTTATAAAAAAGAAGAAACAAGAAACAGATTTAGCTGTCACATCCTGTTAGTGTCGAGAAGGACATCCAGGGATAGTGAGTGAAGTGGTTTAATGAGCTCTAGGTGTGGCCATTGAAAGCAATGTGTTTCCTTTTCTTGGCATTCAGAATATTTGAGAGAGATACATTAAAGTGGATGATCATTTGAGGAACTTCTTAGTGTTGATTTCAAGATATAAAAATATCTGTTTATAAATCTTTGTATTGATTTGAAGATATACAGAGTTTGTTTAAATCTTGTGTTGTTTTTTTGTGCACTAAAGTGGGCAATCGTGCTGAGCTTTTCAGGTTATTGTTGATTTCAAGATACACAGAACCAGTTCTGTGGGCAGTTAATATTGCTCAAGTACCCTCCCAGTTTGAAAGGAGACTGACCTTTCTGTAGCCACATAAATGGGGGTTCTATGGAAGTATCAAACTCCAAGTGATTTTATTCAATATAACTTGCCATTGAATTTGAATGTTTAGAAAGTAACTTCCACTCAAAAATCTTGCCATTGTCAACAGTAATTTGGATCTTTAAACATCTATATTCTGTATTGGAATGATATGCTGTATTTGTGAGCGCAAAGTAGCCATGTGAATTTTTGGACAATGGTAAAGCAAATGTGTCTCTGATTTTACATCTCTAAAGCTATTCAAATTTGGTAGTATTCATTTTCAGAGTATATGTATTTATATACTTTCTGAGTAATAAAACATTTCATTCCAAGCTAATAAGCAAACTATTAAGAATTATACATATATTGCTTTGTGCTTATAAAGTACTACTTACCGAAGTCCAACTTTATTATCACATTTTAGTCTTAAATGCATTAATATCAAATCAGCATCTTTCAAATTTTTTCATATCTATCTTTCATTAAACAAAATTTATTTATTCCATACCACCAGTGTACTGGATACTGAGCAAAATGTTTTTGTATATCTTATAACATTGTCACAACCCTATAAGTATCTATAATCCCCATTGTCTGTCCTCAGATATACACCTAGTGACTGGAGCCAAGTCTTTTCTCTTTCAGAGTATAAGAATTGCCCTGAAATGCGTACTGCAGGAATAACTAGATGTTTTGAAAATTTCTACACTAGTATGTCTCAGATTTTGATAAAAGTCACCTGGGAATCTTGCTAAAATGCTGATTCTAATTCAGTTTCTTGGGATGGAAGTAGAGGTTCTGCATTTCTAACAAGCTCGCAGGTGATGCTGCTGACCCATGGATCCCATCTGGAATGTCAAAGGTCTACACAATTAAATGCATGGTCAGGTAGAGAGTTAATGACTGCTCTTTGAAATGGGACAACCGCTTTGAGGAAAAGAGGTGTCAGGAATCAACCATATCCTATAGAGCTGCCAACAAACAGTATTCTAGGTGTACAGGCTCCTGGAACTCACAAAATTAAATAGGAGTTGGGAGATGTGGGAAACGTGTCCAAAGGTATTTTAGTTTGGCGAGCTTATGTAAGGCAGGAGCAAAGGAATAAGAGATGGTCAGAAATAGGACAGTCAGGGATGAAATAAGGAAGAGACAAGTAGAAGTTATGGGGAACCACCTTCACACCCTGTTATGAGTGGCCTCTGGTAAATGAGTTCTTAAAAATAAAAGATTCTGCACCTGAGAATACACCTTAATTGGAGCGCTTATCACACAGGACTCTCAAGACTAGTCTGATTCTTTGTCTCCTGGAGGGCAGAGGCTATGATTTGCTCACCTGACAATGAATGAGAGCAGGAAGATGCTGAGATCAGGCACTCTCTAACTCTGGTTATCCATCAACCAGACTTTGGTTAGTAGGGATTAGTTCATTTGTCATGTAGTAGCTTAATATTCAAAACGTTATACTGGAAGCAGCAGCTTCACTTCAGAACTTGTTAGAAAAGCTAATTCTTGGTCCCCATCCCAGACCTACTGTATCAGAATCTGCAGATTAGCAAGATCCCCAAGTGATTCCTATGTACTTTAAAGTCTGAGATGCACTGATATAGCAAAAAGCAGGAGTCTAGGAGAAAGGTTGGATTGGCTGCTAGATTTTGATGATAACACTGAGGAATGTGGGAAAGAAAACTGACTTTTACTTATGGGCTTACCAAAGAGAGGAAGCTTAGAGGACACAAGGGTGCTGGCTTCACTAAACCAGAGCTGCAAATCTAAAGCTACTGCTCGGAGCAGAAAAGAGCTCTTTGGATAACACTATTAACTTGGACACATCAAGCAATGCACAGAGTATTGCCTCTCAGGGCCATAATGCCTACGCAGTTACTTTCCTGGCAGCATCAATGACCACCTATTATCAGATCCAGAAATGAGGATTTGTAGCTCAGTCCAACAGCAGTCACCTCTGTCACTTGGATAACCTTGCATCCCAGCCCAGGGAAGGTACATATGGGGAGTTAACATTGTTTAAGGAAAACAAAACAAAACAAAACACAGTGATCTTTCTCCTCCTTCAGGGTGCTTTCACTCCTTTGTAGAAAGCTACCTCTTTAAGGACATAACACGCATTACTTTAAACTGTAGTGTCAAGATCAAAAGCAGCTGAGGAAGAAAGATGCCAGCTGCTTACAGCTCCTTGCCTCTTCCTCTATTATGATACTAGGCACGTTGCTGAGATTGGCTTACAGGCAGTATAAATAGCATCTCCTTTGTTACACACCATACCAAACCACATTTATTTAGCTCAGGATTCTGGACTTATTTGGGCAATTCTTCTGGCCTTAGTTGGCATGTGTTTGTGGTCAACTGCTGGCTTGGCAGGGGGCTGGCTGTTCAAGGTGACCTCTGTAGGCCACTTCGTTTATGCCTCGTGTGGTCTCTCATCCTCCAGCAGGCTAGCCCGGGCTTGTTCATATGTCAGTAGTAGGGTTCCAAGAGCGCAAGCAAAGTATGTGAAGTCCCTGCGTCCCAGACTGGAACCAGCACATAGTCACTTATAGTGCATTCCATTGGCCAAAGTCACATGGCCAGCCCAGACCCAAGGGTTAGGGAATAGACACAAAATGCTTTGGCATACTACTGCCACTGCTGTGAATACAGGGAAGGGGAGAACTGTGCCCATTTTTGCAGTCAGTCCACCACACAGATTAGATGAAGAACCAGGAGACTTCCACAGGCAAGGACCCTGCTTCGTTCATTTGATTTCTCTAGTGCCATCTTGGTGTGCTCAGCACCTGACACTTTTGGGCATTTAACAGGTGTCTTAGAAACAGTTTAATTCGTTTTGGTTTGCTCCTTAAATAGGCTTTGAAATCTCTGATCAGAATCAAAATTCTGTTAAAATGTGATGATTACCATACAGAGATTATCTGATTACTCTGACTAGGAGAAACCTTTTAAAAATTGCATATTTAACAATTTATAGGAAAAGTCATGGTAAGAAAATTAGAAAACATGAAATTTGAATGCCTTGTTGAAAATAGGCCTTGCCTCATTTAATAAAAATTCTGACAAAAAGTTTGCCCAAAGATATTTATTATAACATTCTTTATAAAACAAACTGTGAGACTAATAAAAGTATAATTCCAAATTTAAAGGATGGTTCTGGTATATCCACATGACAGAATATTAAACATCTATTATAAAGATGTGGAAAATATTTTATAATGAAAATACAATAAATATATAAGTATTCATATGAACTTGTTTATTATATATTTTATATGTTATACAATGCTTAAATATAATAAATATGCTAGGTATATTATCAATATTACTTATATTTACATAATACATATTTATAAAATTATATATAATTTTATTTGATGCAATATATTATATAAACATGAATAATAGTTATTCAGGGATTATGATTAAATGTAAGGTGTGGCTATATCTGGGCAGATGAGCTACAATTACTATGTTTTTGCTTTTCTCTATTTTCCAAATATCCTGCAGTGTAAATATATGTTATGCTTAAAAAAATTAACAGAAAGAAGGAAAAAAGGAAGGAAGGAGGGAAGAAAGGCTTCCATCTTATCTTTTCTATAAGGACTCTTCCTATAACATCACAGGTTGTTCTCTTGGTCATTTAATTCATTCCCCTAACTTCTAGTAGTACCACAGCAAAGTTACCCAGAAAGTTCCAGGGAATAAGTTCAATGGTTCAACAACCTTCACAGTTATGGAATTCTACTCTCCTGGAAAGTTTCGTTGGGAAGAGCATGTAGGTTTTAGTCATGGGAATAGCAGATATATGGGCCCAAAGACCTAATGTGACTTTACTGGAAAAGTTGAATATCAAGGACAGTCTTGAAGAGGAAATTGTCTTGGTGGGAGTGGAGGATGAGGGTGAGAGGGACATAGGAAGCCAGCCTTATCTCAGGAAGCCATGTGATGAAAGGGAAAGGATGCAGATGGCCTAGGGTGGGGGAGGGTGGGGAGACAGAATCTGCTGACTAAGGTCACACGTCAACCAGTGATGACAGAGGGGTATTTGGAGATGACCATTAGGAAGGAATCAGAAGGCAGTTTCAATTTGCAGTCATTATTGTGCTATAATTGCTCCTTGGGCTGACTTGCAATGGAGAAACACCAGTTTCATCATTTTTTATCATTATTTTTAATCTCAGTCAAGAGATCTCCTTTTCCTTCTTTTTCTTTTTCCTCCTTTCCTTTTTTCCTTCCTCTTTTTTCTTCTCCTTTTCTTCTTTCTCTTCCTCCCCCATGTTTCACTTCCCAAGTCACTGCCAATCCCCAGCACAAGGAATAATCTCCAAACTGATGGACATGTAAGCTCCCAGTCATGATTTGATCGTCCTTGAGTGTACTTACCCTCCTCTAATAGTCGACAGTCATCCCTATTCACTCCCACCTCAGTATTCTCTTCTAAATCATTTAAAATCTCTCCACTGCAGACTTCTTTCCTCCCTGATTTATAAACATGGGATGTCAGAGACTTTCTTCAGGCTGGTTCATTTAAATATTAAAACATTTCAGCAGTGTGCAACCACCTTTAAATTTCAGCTTTCATGGCTTGTGCTTTTACTAAATTAATAGTCAGCACTTCCATAGCATTTGTGATTTTCAAAGCAGTCCACAAACGGTAATTAATGCTAATGCTACCCGAAGAGAATGCTATAACTAGCTAACTGGCTGAACTTAATCTTGAATTATTTTTAAATGGTTTTCAACTTGTGAGGGAAGTTGCAGAGAACATGGAAGAGTATATAGTGTTTGCTTTCCTTTACTGCTTCCTAAAAGTAATGATGCAGCAAATTGAAGTGAATCATCCTCAAAAAGATATTAAGGTTTGATCCACCTGGAATTAATCATCTCTAAGGTTTACCTGTTGCCTAAACTGCACTGACCAAAGCAGTGCTTGGAATAAACATCTGAAGACAAAAATACTTCATAATCTGGCCATCTGTTTTCTCTTTATTTACATTAATTGCAATCCTAAGATTTTAATCACCCTGCTTTCTTTGCTTCTTACCGCTATTTGCAAAACAAAACAAAAACAAAAGATGAACGGAATAAAAATATGGTTTGCCCTGCAGTCAATTAATTGCATTTAAGCATTTATTTAATACCTACTAAGTGCCACACGGACTTCCAGGGGGAAGAGTGAAGACAATAAAATAAAGCAAAATAACAACCCATTGTTTTTGCCTTAAGAGTAGCCTTCAATTTAGTCATGAAATCAAGCTAATATGTAAAAATGATAAACAATTACTAGGCTCTGGGTCCACAGTGCAGTATGGGGGCAAAAAAAGAAATCCTTATGGACTGGAGGAACCAGGTGGGGCTTCAAGGAAGAGTTAGGTGTGGAGTTGGCATTATTAGGTGGATTGGTGGGGTTTGAACCACTCTGAAGTATTAAGGGAGCCACTACAAGTTCTTGAGCAGGAGGCAGGAAGGTAGAAGAACTGTTTTCGGCTGAGTCATAAGCAGGATATCCTGGAGGTTGGATAGATGGAACATCAGCTTGAGGGCTCAAGGGGAGGGACAGAGAGCATTGGACTCAGATGACCGTGGGTTTAAATTCTACTCCTTTGTAGATGGATGACCTTGAGAAAATTCTATCCCTCTTGAGCTTGTTTCCTCATCTGTAGAGGGGGGTAATGATAATTGTACCTAATGTGTGGTGATGTGAGATTTAAATGAGGTAGTACAGGAGAAGTACTATACTTGACCCCAGATAAAGGCATGATGGAAACTTGTATTAAATGATAAGGATCATTTTTTTCTCTTGATCAACAAATGAAGCATTTTTCCATCTATGTCCTAGTTGTGTGTTCTCCTTCACGATGAAATAAAAGTCTTAAGGCTTGCATTTCTGTTTCCTGGGGTATGTCAGACTGTTCTAAATGACCATATTAATAGAGCAAAAAGAAATACCCAAAGGTATTTAAAAAAAAAACCTGTTCAAATTTATTACTTAGCTGACAAGAAAGCAAAGAGTCTTTGAGAGCTACAGACTTGGTGAAGGCAGGAATCCAGTGGGTCAGAGGAAGGGAGGGGGTGGTTTCCCGAAAGCATCTATTGAACCCATGTGATGTGGAGCCTGGGTTTTCACAGCTTCCTGGGCGTGCTTGAGTTAGGTGATAAAGCTTTCAGCTCACAGCCCACCAGTGGGCAGTGTATCAGGAGGGTGCCCTCTGCCACTCAAATTGACCACAAAGGACTGTCTCTAGCTATAAGGGTGAAGGGGGAGTAAATCTGCCCCACCTCCTGCTTCCTAACGCAAGGAAATTGCCCTCTTGAGCTTTGGCTCTGGGTGGAAGGGAAAAAAGTCATCTTAGAGAATTCATAGCCAGCCCACACATGAGCTTGAATCTTGAATTAGTCTGATTTGTGTGCTCCAAAAAAGCTTCCAGCTGAGAACTTCGTATAAAGTGTGATGATGCTTCCAGGTACCTGGCAGAAGAAAAAAAAAAAAAAATCCCACAAATCCAAATCCTCCCTAGACCAGACCTTTTCAAATTCTGCTGTGCATGGGGTTATGATTAAAATGCAGATTCTGATTCGGTAGGTTTGGGGCTTGAGATTCTGCAAGTTTACAGTCTCTCAGGTGAAGCAGCTACTGCTGGTCCATGGATCATACTTTAAGCCAAAAAGCCCACCTTCAACTCAGAGGTCTCCAAGAAGGTCCACAGAAAACATCCCAAGGATATGAAATCACAATCCATGACTTTAAAAGACAAAAGAAAGCAAAATCCAGCAGGAACAAGAGAGAGAATTAGACCAGCAAAGATTTCAGATATTAGAATTATCCAACTCAGAATATAAAATGGATGCTTCATGCATTTTAATAATTTATGAGATCAAAAATGAGAGCAAGGAGAAAAAAACTTATATGAATATCTGATAAGGTCTAGCAAAGTGGAAAAGAACTTATAGACATGAAAAATATACATATATATTTATAAAGTTTTATAAATTAATGGATGGGTTCAATAGCAGATTAAATCCAGCTGAAGAGAAAATTATTTTTTTAACTGCAATATAGATTTAAAGAATGTATTTAGAATGACACAAAAAGACAATGGAGTAGAGGAAATATTTGAAGAAATATTACTAGAGAATTCTCTAGAATTAAAGATAAAAAGCTTCAGCTTCAGGATGTCCAGCAAATTTGAAACAGAATAATATAAAATAAATCTATGCCAAAGAGAAGCTATTCAAAGTTACTTAGTGAATAAGACAAATTAACCCCGCCCCCAAAAGGTCAATTAACTAATTGCCAACTTAACAGCGATAACGATGGAAACCAGAAGATAGTAAAACCATATTTTCAATAATTTTGGAGAAAATAATACCTGACCTAGAGTTTCCTATCCAAACAAACAAATCAAAAACCAACTATTTTTCATAATGAAAACAAAGCTTTTTCAAAAGTATAAAAACATAATTTAGGGACTTCCCTGGTGGTGCAGTGGTTAAGAATCTACCTGCCAATGCAGGGGACACGGGTTCGAGCCCTGGCCCGGGCAGATCCCACATGCCGCGGAGCAACTACTGAGTCTGCACGCCTAGAGCCCATGCTCCGCGACGAGAGAAGCCACCGCAAGGGGAAGCCCGCGCACCACAAGGCACAGTAGCCCTCATGCGCAGCAACAAAGACCAACAAAGGGCACAGTAGCCCTCATGCGCAGCAACAAAGACCCAATGCAGTCAAAAATAAATAGGTAAATAAAATAAAATAAAAAAACATAGTTTATCATCAGTAGTGTATCCCTAAAGGAAATTCTAGACAATGTATTTCAGACAGAAGGAAAATGATTCCAGATAGAAATTTTATGAGGCAAGGACGAATCATTAGCAAAAAAAGTATTTTTTTAAGAGACATAATACATGATAAAAAGAGGGGAGGTGATATTGGATTTATCATGTTTAATGTCCTTGTATTGTCCTTGAGATTTTTTGAATTTATTTTTTATTGCTCACCAGCCTTATTTTTTAAACATACCACTTATTTTGTCAAAGACTGCATTTAGATCTCATAATGCTTTTATTAAATGTTTACAACAGTAAATAGTTTGACTTCAATAAATATTATTGGTCTTTGTGTACTGATCAATGCATGTTATCCATTGAACGATTTCATAGATTATCAATTTATTTTATGTGTAACAAAGATAAACTTTTGAGTTTGATAAGTGAGTTTTCATTTTCAGTTTTTAGGGAAACCAACGAAAGGAGAGAAGCACAATGTGTAACTTTAAAGCTAGTGGAAATGAAATGAAAAAAATCAATCTAAACAAAGTCAGAAAGGAAAAGTGAAGTAACATAGAAAAGATGGCCTACATTAAACACACACACAACAATGGAAATAAATAAACCTAAATATAATAGTAGACATTGATGTATAAGTATAATAGATTTTAGTGGATAAAAATTGATTAAACATTTCAGACAAAGATTGTCAGACGTGAGAATAAAGGTAAACATCTGAGTGATTCCTGTAGTGTGGTCCTTGGACCAGCAATATTAACGTCACCTGGGAAATTGTTAGAAATACAGATTCTTGAACCCACCCCAGACCATCAGAGTCTGTGGTGGTAGGAGCTTTAACAAGCCCTTTGAGAGCCACTGCTCCAGCTACATGTTCTCTACAGAAGACATGTTAAAACATGAAAAGAGACCCCTGAAAGGATGTTAGTCGATAAATACACAAATGGTCACATTGAGTTCTGTGCAGCAGTTGCAAATCAGCCATGTAATATATTTGTCAAAAGTGCAGATTCCAGGGCCTCACCCTATATCTGGTTATCAGTCTTTGGTTGGCCCTAAGATTTGTCATTTTAAATGTGTGCTACATACCCCAAGGTGTAAGAGCCACTATTATACTCAAGAGAAGTAGAAAATCTTTGAATTCCTTGGCCAAATAGGGGTCTGAGGATCATTGAGAAAAGGAAGAGAAGCGTCAGGACTAAAGTGCGGGGCAGGGGGATTTGTGAAAGGGAGTGGCCAGTGGACAATTAACTGGCAGTGCAGAATGTAAAAGAATTTTATGAACAGTGATACCTAATATTCCATGTGAATTGTTTCCATGGCTACAATATACCCCCAAACTGATCCTTCTAAATCCTAAATGAGATCAGCTACACCCAGACATGCATTGTAGGTGTTTTTTGTTTTTGTGTTTGTTTCTTGAATGTGGATGAGGCTTATGTGGGTGGTTGTATGTAGGTTAACAGGTGCTAACTATATAGGATGATAAGGCCATCTTCCTCTGCAGATGTGGTGGCTCAGAGGGGGTATGTTAACACTGCAAACATCCCTGGACTCCTCAGATGTCTTGGGGGAAGACTTTGATATTCCATCGAGGATAGACTGGGAACGTGAGCAAACTTTCCAAGCTCTGAAGAGTTAGGGACACCCCAGATGACATCTGGCTCCACAATTCTTGTGCCAATCCTGGTAACACAAAGCAAGAGTTCAGTATTGCTTGTTGACTTGCCTTAACTGAATCTTTATCTTCATTTCTGAAAAGGATATGAAATTTTAGGTCTAGGCATGTGAATTCTCTGACAGCAATGAGAACAGTGCTCACTTTCTGTGGATAGCCAAGTTTGAGAACCTGATCACATGCTTGAAATGTATGCCTTATTTCATATCACTGGGGCTGTGTTTCCTGCAACCACCTCAGAACCAACTCTATCTTTACTGTTATCCATCTTCAGGTTATTCAAGGATTCAAGCACAAAGCAAGACTTATACTGTGTCCTAAATCTGTCAGCAGCAAGTGTTAAGCAATACAAAGTACTAGGTAAACAACTTAGAATAATAACTTGGATTTAAGACACTGTTGGAAAAAGTTATGATGTAGTCAGGACGTATTCAGCCTGTTTGCTGAGTAAAGCATTTTTTTTTCTGTGTGGAAAGAAAATGAAGTCAGTTTTTCTCCTTCCTGGGATCCATCTTGTGCACTGAAATATAAAAATAAAATAGAATTTGAATTTCAGATTTCAGATTTCCTACTTGAAGGAGCTCAAATCCTTGGCAAAGCTGTGGATTACTAGGCGGCAACATAGGGAAGAAAATACAAATTATAGAGGCAACAGCTGCTGTTTAATATTTAGGGTGAACTTACATCCCAGTGTTGGCCTTAAGGGTAGAGCATATTTTCTTGAGAATGAATCCAAATCCAGAAGTTAAACTTTACTATGACCCAAAACTTGAATAAAAGATAATCATGAAAATTGGACAGTTGTGACTTTGTGCTTATTTTACTTAAGTTAGTTATTATCTGGAGTGTGCCAGATCTTTAAAATGTAGGGAAGAAAAAAAAAAACCGTGCAGCTCCCAATTCCACATTCTCAGCTATTGCACACCCTGTGAAATCTCAAAGTTTACCCAATGATTTCTGTGAGTCCTAAAAAGCTTATGGTGTCTTCTGTTTCTGAGCTTCTGTTTTCATCTACAGCATTTACGTCCCATGCCATGTTGACCCCAAAATAAAAGTGGTCTCCTCTTGATTTCCAGTAGACACTATCATAAAAAAGAAAACTATACAAAAATCCACTCACATGGACCATGTATATGGTTTTACTCGTAATTTGGGGTCCTCGGAGAAATTACAGTTCACACTGTCCATTAGGAAGCTGTGGGTCATTAACACAACCTTTATTGGCTTTATTGACCACCCCCCTGGAGTTCTAAGCCCTGTTGTTTTTTTAAATAAATTTATTTATTTTATTTATTTTTGGCTGCATTGGTCTTCGTTGCTGCACGTGGGCTTTCTCTAGTTGCGGCGAGCGAGGACTACTCTTTGTTACGGTGCGAGGGCTTCTCATTGCTGTGGCTTCTCTTGTGGCAGAGCACGGGCTCTAGGCGCAAGGGCTTCAGTAGTTGTGGCACGTGGGCTTCAGTAGTGGCTTGCAGGCTCTAGAGTGCAGGCTCAGTAGTTGTGGCGCACAGGCTTAGTTGCTCCACGGCATGTGGGATCTTCCTGGACCAGGGCTCGAACCCGTGTCCCCTGCATTGACAGGCGGATTCTTAACCACTGTGCCACCAGGGAAGCCCTAAGCCCTGTTTTATGTGTGAGGGAACGGAGGCTCAGAAAGATCCTGGGATTTGCCCAAGTCACACAGCCAACTAGGGCAGGCATTGTATCCATCTCCTTTAATTCTAGATCCTTTTACAATGTTAGTGGAGAAAACAAAAAAAAGAGTACTGATCATGATTTGGCACTAACTGCACATATGAGCCTGAAAGTGTACTTAATGTACCTATCCTCGAATTGCTGACATATGTGAAATTGTTTCTTATTTGTGCCATTTTGCTTCAAATGATTTGCAGAGAAAATATGCTATTGATTTTCCAAATCTTGTGCAAGTTAATGGTGAAAGGTAAGTACTGAGATTTCCAGCTGGGCTCTAAAATGTTGACAGCAACAAACACTATAGTGACACTACTGTGAGTATGGAGAAGGGATGTTAAAAGGTCACTACAGTCTGTGTCAAGGCAAGTTGACTGGACTGAAATCAAGAAGGAAAAAAGAGCTGCATTTTGGGGGCAAAGAAAAATAATACAGCATTGTAATGAAATGTGTTTAAATTTCAGCCAGAGGAAGAAAAACCTGGTGTCACAGTCCACTTTATTATTATTTTTTTTTACGGGAAACCATGGACTACTTGAGACAAAGAAATAGTCCAGATGAGCAATGGGAATCAGACCAGCAGGTCCAATTATAACCCAGAGGCATAGTTTGGCAGTTATGTGCTGTGGAAAAAAAGACTTTTGGACCTCCATACATCACCCCAAATATCCCCATTCTTGACAGCACCACCAGTCAAGGGCTTATCTTTGATCTCAAAGGATAGCATTACTAATGTAAAAGATCTTTAGCCTATTGAGGGAACAGGCACTATATATAAATCTCAAATAATATAGTCTCTGAGAAATAATCCAACTTTTAGCACATAAAAACTTTCTGGATTCCAAGAACAAATGTCACCAGCTGAGGTGAAATTACATATTTCTGTTGCTTGGTTCAGTGCAGGAACGTTTTGAGAATAAACCGTGGGGCTATGACCCCATTTCACAACCTACCCACAATAAATTCACCTCATAACTTTACCCAAACAACAACAGCTACTAAAACCCCTTAGACAGATAAAGTGACCTTCTTTGGTAATCAGACGCTATTATTTTTAGGGTATGTTTTACAGAACAATTTTCTGTGTTTTTGCAATAAAGAAAATTATTTTGACCTTTGTGCACCTACGTTTGTTTTTAAAAAAAAAAAAAAAAACACAACCGTCCTATTTCTAGCTGTAAACCAGACTTTGAGGGAACTTTTGGCTGTGGTTCTTATTTGGATTGACTTGGCAATGAATATATTGTTTTGATCCATGTTGAATCTGGGCAGTCACAATTTTTGTGCATTCAGTTAGATTTCAGAGGATTATGTATGCCTCTTTTTATGCAAAGGATAGCTAAAGGCATCCACATTCTTTTTAGAGATCAGGAAGAAAACTACAAAAACAGAATAGTAACACCTCAATTAACTCAATTACTGGAGAGATTTATATTTAGATTTGGGGCTAAACAAAAGTCAATCAGGAAATCCTTTTTTTCCCTAAACATTTTTTAAATTAAAAAAATGCTCTAAAATCTATTAATTTAATAAGTATATTGTGATGACACACTAGACCCTCTCCTTTTAATATAGTGCAGGATTGTCAGGTAAAAGCATATGGGTTTGGGCTTAATTTATACTTAACTAAAATATGCCTCAAGATTTTGAAAAAAATTTAGTAATACATAGCTCACACTTACATGGTACTTTCTGTGCCCCATTTACTTTTCTGAGTTTTGTATGGGTATCTCTATGTATGTATATGTACACATACATATACATTCACACACTTAATCCTTATACCACCCTGGAGAGCAGGTACTGTTAGTAATATTCCCATTTTACAAATAAGGAAACTGAGGCACTAAGAAAATAAGCAACCTGACAAAACTACACTGCATGGAAGAACCATGGTGGGAATCCCAGCGCTCTGGCCCCAGAGCCTGTCCTCTTAACCACACGCTGTATTGCCCTGAGGTCAAGTCCTTATTCGGCTTCTTCTTCTAGGAGGGAAACAATTTCTGGAGGATTGAGGTGCTGTGGTTTGCTGGTGGGGGACAGAGTGGGCATAGATTAAATTCCTTTTCTTCTGTAATCAGCTTCATGACCTTGGGAAAGTCACTTTGGGCCTTGGGATTCTGCTTTTTGCCATGAATTAAAGGGATTAGTCTAGACCCAAGCTGTCCATTAGGTAGCCCCTAGCCAAGCACTTGAAACGTGGCCAAATTGAGATTGCCCTATGTGTAAAACCCACACCAGGCTTCAGAGCCTTAGTATGAAAAAAAGAATGTAAAATTGTCTAGTGTTTTTTGTTTTTTTTTTTAAATTAATTAATTAATTAATTTAAGGTTGCCTTGAGTCTTCGTTGCTACACGCGGGCTTTCTCTAGTTGCAGCGAGTGGGGGCTACTCTTTGTTGCGGTGCGGGGGACTTCTCATTGCGGTGGCTTCTCTTGTCACAGAGCACGGGCTCTAGGTGCGCGGGCTCAGTAGTTGTGGTGCATGGGCTTAGTTGCTCCGTGGCATGTGGGATCTTCCCAGACCAGGGATCGAACCCGTGCCCCTGCGTTGGCAGGCAGATTCTTAACCACTGTGCCACAAGGGAAGTCCCTCTAGTGTTTTTTATATTGTTTATGTGTTGAAATGATAATATTTTGCATATACTGGGTGAAATAAAATAAAGTTAATTTCACCTGTTTATTGTTCTTCTAATGTGACTACTAGAAACATTAAAATTCTATGTGAGACTTATGTTGTGGCTCACATGATATTTCCATTGGATTGTAGTAACAGTTCTTCACCCACATTCGCCTTGATATTTCCAAGTGAAACACCTCGGTAGGCATAGGCAGGGAGATGCACAATTCCAGAAACATTAGCTTTATTATCAAGATTTTCTCACTTGCTTAAGAAAATTTTAGACTGCACGTTCATGACATTGAGATTATAAAAATAACTCAAGGGGCTTCCTTGGTGGCGCAGTGGTTGAGAATCTGCCTGCCAATGCAGGGGACACGGGTTCAAGCCCTGGTCTGGGAAGATCCCACATGCTGCGGAGCAGCTAAGCCCGTGAGCCACAATTACTGAGCCTGCGCGTCTGGAGCCTGTGCTCCGCAACAAGAGAGGCCACGATAGTGAGAGGCCCGCGCACTGTGATGAAGAGTGGCCCCCACTTGCCACAACTAGAGAAAGCCCTCACATAGAAACGAAGACCCAACACAGCCATAAATAAATAAATAAATAAAATTAAAAAAAAAATTATAAAAAAAAAAATAACTCAAGTCCTCTCCAAGTCATTAAAAAAGTTAGTTATTTGCAAAAGTTGCTGTTTGTTATTAGGAACAAATTATTTGGTCACACTTCAAACTGAGTTGTCATTCTGGTGTGTCAAGATATCACAAGTGTCCCAGATACTTCTAATAATCCTTCCAATCCTGAGATTCTGCAATTCTATTTTTACAGAAGCCCAGCCATGGGCTTTTTATGAGATGACAATGGAGAAATAAAGATACAAAGGTTTATAATTTGGAGAATGTCAGGAGGATAATCATTTGCCTCTTTCTTAAAGAGGAGCTAATGATCTTGGGAAGCTGCCAACAGTGGACTCACTGGAGGAAAGCAAATTCAAAGTGATGGGACTAACTGGCCCCGCCAGGAGCACAGACCTGGTATTCCTCTCATGGTTTGCAGTTATGCCCCTGGGTTTGCTCGCTGTCACAAGGAGCTCTGTTTCTACCTGCACAAGGTGTGGCAAGAACAGCTGTGTTCTCAGTTTCCACTGTCAGTGTTGCTGAAGGCAAGACACCTCATACAGCTGTCCCAGCAAGCCCTGGGGATAATCTGATCATCTGCCTTTGCCCAGGCATCATGCAAGTTGGATGATAAAGATCAGCTTCTGGTTAAAAGTTATACCTCTGGATAATTTACCATCTTCAAGGTGTTGTGGGGGTGATTCATGGAATATAGAAGGTGTCGGCAGTCAGATGTAGGATAATAATAATTCAGAAAAGAATTCTTAAATTTTCTTTAAATAATATTGTAAATCATTTCACTAAATCCATGCAGTATACTACAAATGTATCTCAGATAAAAGATAGATTTATCAAATAAGGGATGGGTTGGAGCCAAAGAGAATAAAAACCACTTGAAAAACTCCTTCCTTCCCCTATACTTGCCCTCCCATCCTTCAGATCATAATCAGAAGCCATAATAACACAGGTGGATCATCCAAGCTTTCTGCACTCAAGGGGTTAATATTGTAATACAGTGGTGCTCAAAGTGTACCCCCTGGGTCACAGCACTGGCATCACCTGGGGACTTAGAAATGCGAATTCTTGGGTCTCACCCCAGGCACTGAAGCAGACACTGGCGGTGAAGCCCAGGAGCTGATGTTTTAACAAACCCTCCAGGATAATCCCCACATGTTAAAGTGGGAGAACCTGTGCTGTGTAAACACTGCTGGTTCTGGAACAGATTCCCTTTACCTGCTGATGCCTTCACCTGTGAGTATCTGTGGGCGGCTAACAGCCCACAGCTGCAACCTTCGCCAAACAATTGTCCTTGGTTGAAACCCCTTGCCCAGACATGGAGACACCTCAGGGGTTATGCCCCAACCTCCACTGTGGAGCCTGGCCAACCAACAACTGATGTGGGCATACCAAAGCCCCTTTACTTCAAGGCAGGATGACTCTGTAGCATGGTTTGTACTGCAGAGCTCCTCTGTGGGATCAGGCTGATGTTACACTTTACTTGACACCACGTCCTTGCTCATCTCCTTGCCCTTCCCTGTCTTGCTCCTTCACTCCCTTATAAGGAGTCCTCCCTCAATATAGCACATGCACCCAATCCTTGTCTCAGGCTCTACTTCCAGAGAATCTGCTCACCTACAACCGTGGGTCAGAAAACTGTGACCTGCAGGCCAGCCACCAGTTTGTGCAAATAAAGTTTTATTGGAAAATAGCTATGCCCGCTATTTACATATTGCCTATGGCTGCTTTTGCACCACCATAGCAGACCTAAATAGTTGCGACAGAAACTGTATATTTCACAAATTCTGAAATACTTACTATCTAGCTTTTTAAGGAAAAATTTGTTGATGTCCACCTAAGACATTAGCCAAGGTCAGTTGGACAAAAGCTAGAAGGGAACAAAGATTCTACTATGTATTAAGCATGGGTTAGAAGCAGTGGTGTGCTGGAGCCAGTTGTGCGTGTCTCTTTCCAGCTCTACATCACTTTGGTTGCTTGAAATCAGCCATGATGGGAATATTTCCAGATGAGAATATTTCCAAATGGAAATTGGCAAATTCTACAAAACAGATTTTTTTTTTTCCTGGAAAGCCAGGTGTTAAGTATTTACCAGCACACCACTGGTTCTAAGCCAGGTGTCTTACACCCTTTAGCATGGTACAAAGAGTTAAGACTCTTTAATGGAAAACAAGAGGAAAACAGGTTGAGATCCCCCAAGTACATATGAAAGCACTCTTAAAACAGTGATTTTAATTTTTTTAATAGAAAATCTTTCTCTTGTGGCCACATATGATCTCTGGGATCTGTCTCCATTTTTAAAAAATTTTTATTTCTATACTGGTCTGCGCTATTTACTAAATTTGCTGTGAGATGGGGCCCTCCCTCAGCTCACTCTAGCAGGTTGCCTCCTTGTGGTCAATCTAGGAACTCACAGCTTTCCTAACAGATTCTCTTGGGCATCCATTTGGTCTCAGAATTTCTAGAATCTATACAGATCTAAAATTTTGTGACCGTTCAACAATCTCTTCTTTGGTTTTCCTACTAGGAGTGCATTATGGGCTCTATCTGGTTAGCAGTCTAAATGTGAGGGTGTTAGGGAGTTTTTATTCTTCTAAAATAGAAGAGGGATAGGAGTTAGATTTTCCATGAAAATTTCTTTTGGGGGGATGTGGTAACCAGCCTATAAGATGACCCCCAGTGGTCTCCACTATCTGTTAGTTATTCCCTGCGTCATTCCCTCCTATGTGAACAGAGATGCCCAGGGAGATGGGGCAGAAGTGGCAGTGTGTGGCTTCCAAGGATAAGTCATAAAAGATACTGTGGCTTTGCCCTCGCTCCCTTGGATCCTTCATTCTGAGGGAAGCCAGCTACCATGTTTTGAGGACACTCAAGCAGGCCACTGCAGAGGCCCTCAAGGACGAGGAGAGGAAGTGAGGTCTCTCACCAACACCCAGCACCTGAGAGGTGGACCCTCCACCCCAGGCAAGCCTTCAAAGGACTGCAGCCCTCCCCAGCTAAGTGGCTTTTGAATCCCTGATCCCTGAAACCACGTGAGATAATAAATACATATGGTTGTGTTCAGCTGCTAAGTTTTGGGGTAATTTGTTAGGCAGCAATGGCAAACTAATACATGCAGTGTTTATGCCCTTCATTGGTTGTTCATGATCAATCAAAGTTTGAAACTATCATCTAAATTTGAAAGGTCATACATCCCAACAGTCACTGGGGGACAAATTATTTTTACTCTGGTCTGCTGCATACCTAAAAGTATTTTTGACTCAAAAGCTAAGGAAAGTCATATTAACCTGTGAGTCCTCCGATATGTCACTGCGTCACTGCCAAACAGCACTCAATAATGTGCTGACCTACTCCTCCAGGTCAGAGAGCAATTTTACTTAATGATCCTGGCTTGCAACTGATTTTATTTAATCACAGTACATTATTTTGCGGTTGAATCATCTGAAATGCTTTTCCTAGCACTGGAGTCATGAAAGACATTTATGAGCTAAATGCCCCATGAGTTGGTAATGCTGCAGCGAGCTCTTTGCCCCCTCAGGCCACCTCTTCAGATCTGGTCTAGATAATAAATTGCTCTGTCTTCCTGGGGAGACCACAAGGTGTGTTCAAAACCCAGTGTGTCTGGGCTTTCACCTGAATGGTTGAGCACACAGTTCACTTTCCACCTTTGCCAAGTTGCTCATGAAGTTACAACTAGTTTTTATGTCTTTTTTATCGGGTTCTGTACATTTTTCTCGTCTTAATTTGACCTTTCCTTAATTGGAACTTTAACTTTGCATCTTTTTTAATCTTTTAAAAATTATGCTGAGAGAAAGACACTGAGGTTTCGTTAAAGCTGTGTTTAGTGCATGAAAATTATTAACAGTTTTAAATTTCCCATCCTGTTTGGAAAGCTTATCCGTGTGCTTGTTTCCACTCTATAGAGTGATACGGACTAGGATGCAATTTTCATGGATAATTGTTGCCATAAAAAAGTCTCCAATCACGTATGATCCCTGCATGAAAAAAAAATTCTTACAGTGGCAACCCCAAGTTGGCACTTGTTGTGAAATTTTAATGTACTGACAGTCTCTCTCCTGGGCAGAGGTTCCATGTGGCAGAAATTGGCAGGACAACTATCTTGCCATCTTCTTTATGCCCCCTCTCCAGTCCTCTCTTGGTCCCTCCTTCCTTTCAGGATTCTTTTCTTCCACATCACCCTTCAGCCCTTCCCAGGCCTCATCTGGACCCCAGCTCCATGCTTCCTGACCTCATCTTCCTATCAAATTCCTCCTGCCTCAGTGCTGTGGTTTGCAAATGCTCTTTATAGCAAGACCCTAACAGAGTCTTATACGCTCCTCCAATAGACAGATAAAAGCAGTGGGTTTTTTTAATATATATTTATTTGCAATTTTCAATTCATTAGATTTACTTATTATAAATTCAATGAGGAGATTATTAAAGGATGTTGCCTGAACACAGATCCAAAATCAGGGCTTACTGGTGGCATTTGGAGTCTTACACCAACCTTGTCATATAATTTTTCTCATTTTGTAAAATATTTTTTGCATATAGAGTTTTAAAAAAAGCCCCGATGTAAACAAATAAGTTGTGGCAAATGCTAACAAGTTTGTAACAGTTCACCTTGACCTATCAAAATACACTTCAAACACGTCTGCAAATTTGAAAATGAAATAAAATATTTTGTTTCAAAATAGAATTATTTTAAATACCTGTCTAATTACTTTATGTATCAAATTTTGATAAGCATTCATTTGGGAGAAATCAAAAATTCATTTCATATATACTTAGTAACATAAGATATTCAGCAGTCTCATTTAAAAAAATTCTCAGTGCTCATCTTTTCAGCAATCTACACAAAATTTCAGAAAAGCCAATTTTTTTCCTTTTGCTGACATTGTAAGAAATGTTTCATATGCCACATGATTTTCTGTAAGCCAGATTGAGCTCATTCAGCTCAGGGAAAAGAAAAATCCAGCGAGGTGTACAAGGTCTGGCAGCTGAGTTCCCTCTGAGCTGTGGTTATTAGCTCGCGGAGTCAGGAATTTTTGACCCCATCCAGCTGATCTCTGACTGTTAATGTGAGGTCAAGCACAGTGGTGAAATTCGAAGGAATTGTTCTCATTTTGCTCCTTCTTAAGTGTTCTTCCACCTGGGGCAGCCAATGCCCAGCTCCATCAATTGAGGAAGAATCAAGAGGTGGGGGAACCTGGCTTGTGCAGACCCTGGACTTCAGTCTTTTCCTCTTTTCCAGACTTTCATGACCTCTACCCTCTCCTCAGGCACCGCTCTTCTCACCCATGTCCCTTAAGTCTTGGTCATGTGAGGCTCTGCCTCAGTTGGCTTCACCCTGTTATTTTATGCAGTAGGTCATCCAAATAAACTTATTCCAAGGAACGGAGCACCTGTCTGCATGCACAAGGCAATACCTCTAGTCATACTTTATGGATAAAGATATACAGGATGTATATTTCAACAGACAGAATCTTAGGAATCTCTTACCTTAGGGCTCCCTATAAACATCTTCAAGTAATGATAATGTTTGGAAATCATCATTCATGTTATTTCAGAGAACTCACAAAAATCTAATTGGAAGGCCACCTGTCATAAAATGACAACATTGGTGCTATATATCATTCAACACTTTAGACAGATATTGGCATCAAAGTCAATGCTCACCTGACTTTTCAGTGATGTTTAGATGAGAGCTTCCACTCCTGCCATCGTTGGTGCCATTGCCTTTGCACCAGCAGCACAGGTAGTCTGACCTTAAAAGTGCCGAATTATAGGATGGCAAGTTGACAACAGGTGTCACCATTTAACAATATATCCCCCACCTGGATGTCCAATATTTTCCAACAACAATCTTCCTGATGTTCATCTGCAGAAACACACTTCTCAAAAAAAAAAGCTGAGATGGTCACAGGGTCGGTCATCTTTGTGTTCAGTTAAATTACATTTAACATGGTCACAAGCTCATTGATGGGATGTGTAGGACAAGGCCTGGATGCTCCCTGTTATCATCAGGTGAAGGTACTGACAGTGTGCTGTTGCTCTGACCACATCCTCCCCTCACTCACATTGCAGTAACTCTTTTGAATGACACTACAGTGTATTTTATTTTAAAAAAATTTAAATGTACTTATAGTGTATTTTAATCTTCGTGTCTAAACGTTGCTTGCATACATTTTTTATATAAATCTGTGCAATTTTTTTGCTGAAAGAGACTGAAATCGTTAGTTTTAGACTCTATGGGTGCTTTAAATATGGCATTGTAAGTTGAGAAGGGCTATATGAAAAAAACAGAAAAATTTCAGCCCATAAAACACAGTGAACACTTGGGCAATTTTCTGCCTTATGGAGGTGAAGCCAAATACCCAGTTGCCATCTCGTGCTCTGTTGTCTCCTGGAGACTCGTGAGAATTTTCACTACAAGACTTTCGCACTGTCACCAGTGTGACCCCCTTTGGCTGAAAAACCCATTGCCGGTCACATAGGATAGTGTGTCATTTCCTCTTGTGCCTGCTCAGATCTCCATTCTAACAACACATTTTTTTTTTGCTTTTTCATTATTTATGCTGTGATCCATTTCTGGTTTTAAGGGCAATTTTATTACCCTCACTTGAAATATTATGACAACATTTATAAATATAAATGATAGACACAAACACTTAAAATTTGTAAAGGCTAAAACTCTGACATCATCATGGCAAAATGTGTTCTGTGTTCACTTATCGCGTCATTTCCCGTGTAGGTGCAGAGCCTGTGCTATGCATGGGCCCCTCTGGATGGGGTGGAATGTGGTGAGCCCGAGCTGCAGTTTGGAGTTCACATGCACAATTTTATATGTGCAGACATGCTCACTCCTACAGAAAACTGTGAGGGCCGAATTTAATTTTAACCTCATCTTGCCTGTATACAAGTAGAATATATGCAAGGGGATAGTAGGAAACTACTAGACGTCAGCACAAAATCTAGTTGAATTGACAACATGGCTTAAGTTGGTGGTCTCCAGTGTGTTAAAAATTTGGACTCCAACACATTTGAGTATGCAAATTATTCAATTAAAGCTTTAAAATATTTTAAAAATAGAAGTTGAATCAAACATATGCTGGGTCCCTACAGCATATTCTGAATGCAGTTTGACAACCATTGCTTTCACGCAGCTGAGCTCCTGTTAGTTAAATTCAATATTGAATGTATGAATAGCCCAAAATACATTAATTTGCTTACTTAAAAAAGGATACTTGCTAACCCAAATAAAGCTCACATTGGTAGCATTGCAGAAAGTATAAATGAGCCTAAGAAAAATTTCCCAGTGAGCTGGCTAAAAAGGCAGAGTCCTGGGCCCCATGCTCACTGATTCAGATTCAGTAAATCTGGGGTTGATCCCAATATTATATATTTTCAAAAGCACCACTGGGGCCTCTGATACAAGTTGTACGTGCATCATACTTTGCAAAATACTGGTCTTGAAGCTCCAGTTATCTGAAAGCAAGCCAGTGATGGCCGTTTTCCCCGGAGAGCTGTTTGAATGTCGTTCCTCCTAGTGCCATATGTTCACTTCAGACGTTGCTGTGAAATAGGAAGATTGAGTTACTGTTGCAGAGCTCTTTGTTTTGTTGTGCCAAGATAGCTGGCAGTGGCCTTTAAAAAAGACATATATATTGTAAAATCCAGAGAAACCCGGTAAAGTTAATTAACTTTATCACCACAGTTTTTCCCAGCTGTCTATTAACAGTGTTTCCACAAGGAGAAATTCTTCCGGCACAGTAGTAATTCTTTTAATCAGAGTAACAACAATATAATTTTAATGTGTCATTCTGTTTTATTAAGCAAATCTTACCAACACCTGTGGTGTTGTCACTGAACAGCACAAAACAACACCCTTGTGAAGACTCCATCAGTATTGGGGTACGATGCTGGTGACTAGACAGGAGGTGTCTACTCCAGTGCCAGTTATCTTGGGAACCTTCATCCACCTTTCTGTAGCTTAGCTGGACAATATCTGGGCGAGACCACTGCTGGGATCCCCCTCTTCTCTCCACAGCCTACCATCATTTGATTATCATTCTCTCTTCGCTTGAGTTTTCCTGGGAGAAGGGCTTAAGGGCTTGAGTGCAAATTGTCTGATTGGGAGATCCAGGAAATACCAAGGGCGTAGGGGCCTGAGATCGGACAGGGAAGAAAGTCAGTACAGGTAGAGGCCGTGTTACCAAGCAAGTTCGCACTGGGGGCAGCTGGAGCTCCATCTGAATCTCTAGGAGACCGTGAAGTAAAAAGGTTTAACCTGCATGAGGGAGAAGGCATGGGGCTGGACCACCATCAACTTCCTGTGCCGCATGGTCAACGGCTGCTTCCGGGAGCTCTTTTGGCTTCCCTTTTATGCCAGTGGAGCAGGCGCATTACTCAGAAAAAGTCCCCCAAGCCAGAAAATTAAATTCATCCTAGAATCTCCCCCTAAAGGACCTCTAAAGGTAAACTCAGGTGTGGTTGAAAGTGGCTTATTATGAATAAGAAAGACATTCCTCTCCCTTCTATCTCTCGGGAAATTATAAGGGTTGTAGGAGCTCTGTGCCAGGAACCAGGGACAAAGACCTAATATATATTTGTTATATCATAATATCACAACCCCTATTAAATTGGTTATGTAGATTAATTCCCCCAAATATCTTTGGAATCCCCCCCCCCCATTTGTCTCCCACCACCATGTTGTCTTGGGTTCTCAGCATCTTTCCTCTGGGTCATTGCAGTAGCCATGTTACTTGTACAGCAGGTACACTTGCCCCTTCTGAATGTTCCTCCATATTTCTCCCAGGGATACTTTTTTTGGGTAAAACTTTAAAATTCTTCACACGCACAACGCATATAAAAATAACAAGTACAGTTGATCCTTGAACACAGGGATTAGGGGCACCGACCCTCCATGGAATTGGAAATCTGTGTATGGTTTATGGTCCGTCTTCCATATACACGAGGTACCAACGTACCTGCAGTTCCGCATTTGCAGATTCAACCAACTGCAGACAGAGTAGCATTGTAGTATTTACTATTGAAAAAAATCCCTGTATAAGTGGACCCGTGCAGTTCAAACCCATGTTGTCTAGGGGTCAGCTATTCTCTTGAACGCGTCATCTGTTTTAAAAAATATACTCACGGAGCTGTATAGTCCAGATCCCTCTCTGTTCCCCTACTTGAAACCGTAATCCTGAATTTCAATGTTAAGCACACCCATGCATTTCTTTACAATTTTACTACATCTAATTGTATCACTAAACAGTGTTTGAATTTTCATTGTTTGAAAAATTTATATTGTTCTGAGTATCTTCTGTAGCTTGATTTTATTTTACTTAGTATCTTTTGAGATTCTTTTATGTTGATGAGTATATTTCTAGTTCTTATGTTTTCACTGCTGTTTAATGCTTTATTGTATGAACTAAATTTATCCATTCTCTTCTTGGTGGACATTTATTTCTCTTATTTTACTATTGCAACTGCAAGAACATCACTGTACCTGTCTCTTTTTGTCTGTGGATGAAATTTTCTCAGGGATGCTTAATTACACAGAATTGAAGTTGCTGGATTGAGAGATAAAGATCTTTAACTTAACCAGTTTTGCCAAATTCCTCTCCTAAGTGGTTTCCCATGTTAATGTTCTATCAAATAGAATATGAGTTTCCATTGTTTCACATCTTAACCAACACTAGGTATTGTCAGGTAAAATAATATATAATTTTAATGTTTATTTCCATCATTTACTAGTGATACAAAGAATCTTTTGTATTTTTTGTCAATTTGAGCTTCCTTAGATCCTTTATCATTTTTTAACTAGGTAATTTGTATTTCTGTTATTGACTTGTTAGATATGCGTATAGAAAGATGTACCCACAGGCAAAGTAATGACCCCCAAAGGTGTCTCTGTCCTAACACCCAGAACCTGCGTATATGTTACTTACATGGAAAAACGTGACTCTGATGATGTGATTAAATTAAGAACCTTGGATGGGGAGATCATCCTGGATTATCTGTATGGAAGCAATATACTCACACAAGTCTTTAAAAGCAGAGGAGAGAGGCAGGGGTAGGTCAGAGAGATGAGATGAAAGAAGGAGAGATTCAAAGCATGAGGGGGACTTAACCTGCCACTGTTGACTTTGAAGATGGAGGAAAGAATGTGTGTGGCATCTATTAGCTGGCTGCCCTGAGCTGACAGCCAGCAAGGAAATGATGCCCTCAGTCCTATAAATACTAGGAACTGAATTCTGTCAATAACCTTAAGGAGCAAAGAAACAGATCTCCTTGGGAGCCTCCAGAAAAATATACAACCCTGCCAACACCTTGAGTTTAGCCTGGTGAGACTACAGAACTGTAAGATTGTTAATTTATGTTGTTTAAGCTGTCAAGTTTGTAGTAATTTGTGATGGCAGTAATAGAAAACTAATACAGTCTTCCCTTGGTATCCCTGGGGACTTGCTTCCAGGACCCTTGCAGATACCAACATCCATGGATGCTCAAGTCCCTTTTTTAAATTTGTGTAGTACAGTTGGCCTCCCTATCCCAGGGTTCCACATCAGCAGATAGGGAAGGACAGGTGTACATGCATACAGAGGGTACTATTCCTTGTTTGTGTATACAGCTTGCATATATTTTTTCCCAATCTATGGAGCATCATCGCACTTTATAAATGGTGTCTTTTAATGCACAGAAGTTTTAAAATACAATGAAAGTTAGATTCATCTTTTTTTCTCTATTATTTATGCCTTGTAAAAATAAGTTCTTCCTATATACTACAGTCATGAAGACATTTTCTGCTGTCAACATTTAAAAAGTTTATTGAAGTATAGTTGATTTCCAATATTATATTACAATAGTCACAATATTTTCTTTGATGAGAGTTTTATCATGAATGGATGTCGAATTTTGTCAAATGCTTTTTCTGCACTATTGAGATTGTTATATGATTTTTGTCCTTTCTTTTGTTAATGTGCTGTATAACAATGATTCTTTTTGCAGATATTAAACCATCTTTGCATTCCGGAATAAATCCCACTTGATCATGGTGTATGATCCTTTTTGTACATTGCTGAATTCAGTTTGCTAATATTTTGTTAAGGATTTTTGCAACTATATCCATCAGATATATTGGCCTGTAATTTTCTGTTTTTGCAGTGTCTTTGTCTGGTTTTAGTACCAGGGTAATTATGCCTCACAGAATGAATTTGGGAGTGTTCCCTCCTCTTCAGTTTTTGGAATAGTTTGAGAAGGATAGGTGTTAACTCTCCTTCATATGTTTGGTAGAATTCCCCTGTGAAGCTGCTGGACTTTGGTTTGCTAGGAGGTTTTTTTTTTTTTTTTAAATTACAAATTCGGTTTCATTAATAGTGATTGGTTTGCTCAGATTGTGTTTTTCTTCCTGATTCAGTCTCGAAAGGTTGAGTGTTTCTAGAAATTTGTCCATTTCTTCTAGGTTGTTCGATTTGTTGGCATATAACTATTGTATTCTCTTACGATTTTTTTGTATCTCTGTGATATCTGCTGCTGTTTCTCCTCTTTTATTACTTTATTTGTGTCCTCTCTCTTTTTTTTTCTTGATGAGCCTGAATAATGTTTTATCAATTTTGTTTATCTTTTCAAGAAAAAAAAAAAGAGCTCTTGGTTTCATTGATTTTTTTTTTTTATCTCTCTATTATTTATTTCCTCTCTGATCTTTATTGTTTCCTCCCTTCTGCTGACTTTGGGCTTTGTTTATTCTTTTTCTAATACATTTAGATGTTATGTTAGGTTGTTTACCTGAAACTTTACTTGTTTCTTGAGGTAGGCCTGTATCACTATAAACTTCCCTCTTAGAACTGCTTTGCTGCAACCCATCATTTTGGAAAGTTGTGTTTTTATTTTCATTGGTCTTGAGGTATTTTCTGATTTCATTTTTGATTTCTGCATTGACCCACTGGTTTTTTAGTAGCATGTTGTTTAGTCTCCATGTTTTGTGCTTTTCCCATTTTTCTTCCTGTAATTGATTTCTGGTTTAATACTGTTGTGGTCAGAAGAAATACTTGTATCCTCTTAAATTTGTTGCGACTAGTTTTGTGGCCTGGTATGTCATCTATTCTGGAGAATGTTCCATGTGCTCTTGAAAAGAATGTGCATTCTGCTGTTTTGGGATAGAATGTCCTGTAGATATCTATTAAGTCCAACTGGACTAATATGTCATTTAAGACCACTGTTTCCTTATTGATGTTCTCCTTTGCTCAGTGGTCGCACCGCCGTATTGGGTGCAAGGTCGGGTCCCAAGTTGCTGGAGTATTGGGTGCAGGGTCGGGTCCCAAGTTGCTGGAGCAGAAGCCCTGAGGGTCTGGTCCAAGCTAGCTTTGTTCCCTTTAAGTGTGTGCTGTTCCACCTCCCAGCACCAGCTCCCTCACCCCAGAGGGGATGAGTGCTGGAGAAAAAGGGGCTGGTACAGGCACTCAGCATGGTACCCTCAACACTGAGACATTTAATCCAACTGGAAAATTTTTTTCATATGTTTTGTGTTTCATATGTTTTCATATCCATTTCCAATGGGTAATAATTGCCTCAGTGTCATTTACTATCTAGTCCATTTTTTCTTCACTAACCTGCACCTCAGTCAGAGATCAAGTTGACCGGTCTGTGGTTCTGTTTCTGAGCTCATTATTTGGTTTCTTTATCGTTTTTGTTTATTCCTAAACCAGTAATACAGTATCTTAATTACAATACTTGTATTTTAATAATTGTTACTTTGTAGGCTGAGACCCCCCTACCATGTTTTTCAGTTATCTTGACTATTCTAGGTCCTTTACTTTTCCTTATGAATTTTAAAATTAGTTTTCAAGTTCTAAAATTAGGTTTTTAAGAACCCTGTTGGTATTTTTGTTGGATTGCATTGAATTCATAGATTAATTTTGGGAGAACTGACGTTTTTATAATATTGTGTTTTACCATCCGTGAACTTGGTTTATCTCTCGATTATTGAAGTCTTCTTTTATGTCTTTGAACAATATGTTATAATTTTACCTATCTTACATAAGATTTATGAGGATTTTACATAATTCTTTGAAAAAAAGTATGTTCCGGGCTTCCCTGGTGGTGCAGTGGTTGAGAATCTGTCTGCCAATGCAGGGGACACGGGTTCGAGCCCTGGTCTGGGAAGATCCCACGTGCCGCGGAGCAACTAGGCCCGTGAGCCACAACTACTGAGCCTGCGTGTCTGGAGCTTGTGCTCCGCAACAAGAGGCCGCGATAGTGAGAGGCCCGCGCACCGCGATGAAGAGTGGCCCCCGCTTGCCGCAACTAGAGAAAGCCCTTGCACAGCCAAAAATAAATAAATAAATAAATAAATAAATAAAAATTAAAAAAAAAAAAAAAAAAAAAGTATGTTCCAAGTTGTTAATTCCTGGTATCTAGGGATGCAACTTTTAATAAAGATTTTCTACCTACTAATATTTCTGAACTATTCTATTAGCTCTATTATCTTGTGTTGAGTTTCTTATGTTCACAGTTATAACAATTATAACATCTATGAACAATGAATATTTTGTTTATTTACAGTATTTATATTTTAAATTCCCTTTCTCACCTTCATAGGCTCCTTTTAGGACCTCTTATATAGTATTAAATGAACATCCACAGTGAGTGTGTTTTTCTTGTTGCATATTTTAAAAGAAGTGGTATGGTAGTGAGAGAGAGGAAAATGAGAAAGAAAGAATGAGAGAGAGAGTGAAGAGAATAAAAAGAACAAAATGAAGCAAGAATGGTAAAACATTGATAATTATTGAATATGGATGATGGGCATATGGGACTTCATTATAGTATTATCTCCACTTTAAGGAGAAATAAAAACAAATTATTTTTTAATTGAGAGATTTCTAGAATAATTTTATCCTTAGAGCTACCGTAGAGTACAATTTCTAAAGAATATCTTAAAGACATTTCATTTCTTGAGTACTTATTTTCAACTTTCATTAATGGTCGCCTTTTCCATGGAAATATAGACTCAAATTCACTAGATTTTGAAGATGTTTGTTGTTGGATCACACACTTGAAGGTGTTTGTTGTTGGATCACACATTTACACAAAATAATAGTTGTGCAAATAAAATACACCTTATTAATTTCTCTAACAGTCCTAATATTCCCTCAGGCAGGGCAGGGGGCTCATTCTGCAGTTGTCATCTCTCAGTTATCCTGGTTTAAACTCTCAGTTTTTCATGATTCAGTCTCTTCTCTTTTCCCACTTCCCTTTGGGTCTCCTCAAATGCTGCACCAAGGAAAGAGCTCTGTGGCATATTGGCCAAATCCTTAGAGACACTATCCTCAAATCATCAGTGGTCTTTGCCATGGGTGACTTGTCTCTTCTGGTTCCTGTACTGGTACCTGCTGAGGTGTGACTGGTCTTGCCTTGCCTTCTGAATTGTCTTTCAGGCATCCACTGCTGACTGGGTCTAACCATTGGCCCCTGCCGTAGAGCACACTGGCTTCTTTATCACATGTTCAGGCCATTGCCACACATCTTTACCCCCATCTCTGAGGCACAGGGTAATTTTGGCATTCTCTGGATGCCTCCTGAAGACCAAGAGGAAACAGAAGATCTTCAGATTTACCTTGTGCAAATGCTATTTTTCCAGTGTACATTTGATAAGACACCATGGGATGCATGGGGCTTCTTTTAGAGAATTGCCCTCCCCCTAAGGCTGCAATGTGAAATAGATCCATTCATCCTTCTCCTGATGTTATCAGATTCTCCTATAACTCTATAGGAGTTGACATATTTAGCAGGTTCGTTTCCCTACTTCCCACCTTGAGGATTGGTGTTCTAACCTAAGAAGAGCAGCACAGACAGGTGCTTTTAACCTCTTCATGTTCCTTCTTTCTTGTCCTAGAAATCCTCTCAGTGCCCCAGAAATCTCTCAGTTTATGCCCTGATATGAAGATACTTCATATCTTTGCGTCACATCTCTCTTCTAGGGTTTATCATGAAATTGTCCTCTCTGACTCCCTACTGTATCTGGCTGTTATATAATGAGAACTTTAGAATTGATAAATTTCTTTTTAATCACCACCAAGTAACCCTTTAAATATGAAGCATAGGCATTCTTTTACAGGTGTTGTAAACTTGAGTAATCAAGAAGATTAAGAAATATTCTGCTTCTTTAAAATATATGGGAGGATTACACTTGCCAACACGTCCTACATTTGGTTGATAAAATGTGAGCAGAATAACCCGTGTCACCTTTTAAAGACATTTTAAGGTAGAGTACACAATATGCCATGTTTCCTTTTCCTGCCTTGGCAATTATGGAAGTATGTTTCAAGGAAAAGTATCGTCATCTTGGGTTCCTGAACGGACTACCATGAAAGATCCCCTTGCCTAACCACATAGGGCTTGTATCATGAACAAAAAAATGTTTGTTGTATTAAGCCACTGAGAGCTGGGGGTTATTTGTTACAGCTGTGTAATCTAGACCATCCTGACTGATGCATAGCCCTATGTGTACTAACATAGAAAAATGGTCATCACATGGGTTTGTGTAACAAAAGCCAATATGATCTCAATTATGTAAAACTCAGTGTGTAACTAATTGGGATAAATAAGTGAAAGAGTGAATTCTTCCTTTGAGAAGTTTTGAGAAGCCAGAAATTTTGGAAGCAGCGATTGTATTCATGACTGCTTTCTATTGTTTGAATAGCCTTTCTGTATTTGGGAAAATTCCCTTGTGAGGAATTCTGTATTTTCAAAGTAGAAATCAGAACTGAGTTCCTAGCTTTTCTTGTAGCTAGGATGTAGGTGATTGACTTACATATACGTATGGGAGATATAGGTTTGGAAGTGGAGGACAGGAGAAAATTATTTTGAGTAGAATTCAGTTTTGCTCACAGGTAGCGTCTGGATTTGGGGAATGGTAGTGGTTTCAGAGTCAGATTCTTGTCATGGAGTGATGTAGCAGTGGGATTCTATTTCTGTATCTCTACCTATCTCTACTGCTATCTAGCTAACTGGAGAGATTTGTTACAAGGGATTGACTTATGCAGTTGTGTGAGTTGAATGAGCAAGTTTGAAATCTGTAGGATAGGCAGTCAGGAAGGACAGTTCATAAGCAAGATGGAACTCCATGAAATGGGCCAAAACTCTTATCAACAGGCAGAATTTCTTCTCACTTTTTCAGGAAAGCCTCATCCCTGCTTTCTGGGTCTTCTAACTGATTCAGTAAGGCCTACTCAAGTTATCCTTGATAATCTCCCTCACTTAAAGTCAACTGATTAGGGACTTTAATTACATCCCCCACATCCCTTCATAGCAAAATCTAGATTAGCATTTAATTAAATAACTCAGGACTGTAGCCTAACCCAGTTGACATATTTTAAAAAATCCATCACAATTGGCATTAGTGACAGAAGTTGTAGAAAAGCCAAGTTCCTTCCTTTCAGTGTGTGATGTGACAGTGGCATTGTTTTTTTTTTTTTTTTTTTTTCTTTTTAAATCCAGCCTATTATGCAGCATTGCTGTGTGCTTGTGTGTGCGGGTGTGTGTTTCTGGAAGCTCAATCTTGTCTGTTCTTCCAGCTAACCACTAATTCTGATAGCTACTAATATCTTTTCATACTTTTCTAGTTAATCTAGTCAAGGGGATTTTATTTGCTTTAACTGAAGCATCTGACCGATAGTAAAGTTAATCTTCAAGTCTTTTTCTCGTAAGACTAAGGTCCTTGGTCAAAATGACAGTACAGGGATTTCTGGGTTCTGTTTACAGGCTGGCTTTTTTTAGGCCATGTTCTTTTGCTTCTAGGTTAGTAAATTCTGGAAGTCATGACCTCTCTATGGAAGGATAGTTTCCTGCTCTGCTCCTCTATTTTTCTCTGTGGGTGTCTTTGCAACAGAAACACTTAGTGTAGTTATTGGAGATTTTCAAACCTATTAGTCCATGGAAATGTCAGTATCTCCCTTTTGCTGCTTGGTGTGCTCACAGCAGAGGCTGAACTATAGATTATGTGGAAAATGGAAGAGGAAGGAGGAGAAGAAGAAAATAATTGAATAGAAAAGTAGACTACAGAATGAAGTTTCTATTTTAATTGAGAAAACATTAATGATGGATTATAACTTTTTCTCCAAAATGTATATGTACTGTATTTTCTCTTGGCTAGGTTCTTATTAAAGACTGCCTTATTAAAGACTGATATTATGAAATATCATATCACAATCATACCCAAATGCTCTCACCCTAATTTTAAGTTAATGGTACTTTATATATCTATATATCTGTATATTCATACATGTACACATTGGTTAAAGCATTTCCTTGTTATTACTTACAACAAAATGGTGAAGAGCACAGCTTATGGAGAGAAACTGCCTCATTTTGTATTATTGTTGTTAATTTTTTTTTTATTGTGGTAAAATGTATATTATATAAAATTTACTATTTTAACCATTTTTAAGTGTACAGTTCTATAGCATTAAGTACATTTACATTGTTGTGCAGCTATCACTACTATCCATCTTCAGAACTTTTTCATCATCCCATAATGAAACACTGTGCCCATTAAACAATAACTCCCCATTTCCCCTTTTCCCAGCTCCTACAACCACCATTCTACTTTCTGTCCCTGTGAATTTGAGTAGTCTAAGTACTTCATGTAAGTGGGATCTTACAACATTTATCCTTTTGTGTCTGGCTTATTTCCCCCAGCATGGTGTCTTCAAGGCCATCCATGTTGTAGCATGTATGAGAATTTTTTTCCTTTTTAAGACTGAATAGTAGTCACTTGTGTGTATATACCATGTTTGTTTATCCATTCATCTGTCAATGGACATTTGAGTTGTTTCCACTTTTTGGCTATTGTGAATAATGCTACTATGAAATGAGTGTACAAATATCTGAGTCCCTGCTTTCAATTATTTTTTTGTGTATGCCCAGAAGTAGAATTGCTGCATCATATTAATTCTATGTTTAATTTGTTGAGGAACTGCCATACCGCTTTCCACAGCAGCTGTACCATTTTACATTCCCACCAGCAATGCACAAGGGTTCCAATTTTTTCATATCCTCACCAAAACTTGTTTTCTGTTTTTTGTATAATAGCCATCTTACTAGGTGTGAAGTTTTATCAAGTATATTTTCTATATTCTTGATGCTTTGGTATTTGGCTTCTGATCCTAGAGAAACTGCCTTTCCTAGGGCTAGACAGTTCCTAGAAAAAGCAGGTGACTCCCCTGTGAGTGCATCTTTGATATACAAACCGACTAACCCAGAGCCCACAGCCCCAACCATCTCCTTTATGAAAGTCTCACACACCAAGCCAGTATTCTTCCTGCTCTAAATCACCCCATGGCCAGGTACTAGACAACTAGGGACCACCCCTATAGTCTAGAGCCTGCTGAAATCATTCAAAATATCCAATCCTAAACTCAGCCATCTGCCTATTTCCCCCCAGGAAGACTCCAATAAAGACTCTGGGCTATGCTCTCCCCTCTCCTTCTCCTGCCTCCTGACTCACCTCTGTGCTTCCCCATGTGGTCCTGAATGGCTTGACATACTTACTGTTTCTAGAAATCTGTGAGTATAAACTTCTTCATGACAATCATTTTCATGTCTATGTATCTTATTGTACCTGATTAAAATATTGGGCTGGCCAAAAAGTTCATTCGGGTTTTTCTGTAACATCTTATGAAAAACCTGAATGAACTTTTTGACCAACCCGACAGATTCCAGGTACATTTTTAGAGCAAGAGTGTTATCTCATTGTGGTTTTGATATGCATTTCCATAATGATTAGTGTTGTTGAGCATCTTTTTATATGCTTATTGGTCATTTCTGTATCTTTGGAGAAATGTCTATTTAAGCCCTTTGGTTATTTTTAAATTGAGTTGTTGGTTTTGTTGTTGTTGTTGCTGAGTTTATAGTTGAGTTGAGTTTCTGATATAATTCCATGGGCATATAAACCATAATTCAAAAAGACACATGCACCCCAATGTTAATTGCAGCACTATTTACAATAGCTAGGACATGGAAGCAACCTAAATGTCCATCAACAGAGGAATGGATAAAGAAGATGTGGTACATATATACAATGGAATATTACTCAGCCATAAAAAGGAATGAAATTGTGTCATTTGCAGAGATGTGGATGGACCTAGAGACTGTCATACAGAGCAAAGTCAAGAAAGAGAAAAACAAATATTGTATATTAACACATATATGTGGAATCTAGAAAAATGGTATAGATGATCTTATTTGCAAAGCAGAAATAGAGACACAGACATAGAGAACAAACGTGTGGATACCAAGGGGAAAGGGGGGTGGTGGTGGGATGAATTGGGAGATTGGGATTGACATATATCCACTGCTAATGTATAAAATAGATAACTAACAAAAACCTACTGTATAGCACAGGGAACTCTACTTGGTGCTCTGTGGTGACCTAAATGGGAGGGAAATCCAAAAAGAGGGGATATATGCATACGTATGGCTCATTCACTTTGCTGTACAGCAGAAACTGACACAGCAGTGTAAAGCAACTATACTCCAATTAAAAAAAAAATGGTGAGTTACATTGATTAATTTTTGAATATTAAACCAATCTTGCATTTTGGTGTAAATGCCATTTGATCATGATATATATCCTTTTCAAATAGTCTTTGATTCAATTTCTTAAAATTTTATTTATAACTTTTATATCTATGTTTATGAGAGATATTGGTCTATAGTTTTCCTTTCTTGTAATATCTCATTCTGGTTTTGGTATCAGGGTAATGCTGAACTCATAGATTAATTTGTTTTTTCATATAGTGACTTTTGAAATATCCTTCCTGTTCAATTTTCTAGAATTTTCTGCAGAATTAGTATGATTTCTTCCTGTATGAGTAAGAAAACACCAATGTAGAGCCACCTGTGATTGAAATTTTCTAGTTGGGAAAGTGTTTATCTTTAAATTTCATTTCATTAATAGATGTGAGGCTATTCAGGTCATCTGTTTCTTCTTTATTGAATATTGGTAGTTTGTGTCTTTCATTGATTTTTTTTTTCTGTTTAATTGTAAGTTTAACATATCAGCATGACATTTTTCATAATGGTCTCTTTTGTCTTTTTGATGTATATAGAAATCATATATATATATATATATATATATATATATATATATATGAACTGTGTGATATCACTTCTCTCATTCTTGACATGGTTAATTGTGCTTTCACTTTCTTTCCTCATCAGTATGGCTGGGTTTATCATGCTTACTGGTGTATTTAAAGAACCAGCTTTTAGTTTCATTGATTTGTCTCTATTTTCTTGTTTTTATTTCATTTATTTATGTTTTAGTCGTTATAATTCTTTCTCCTGCTTAATTTGGCTCTCTTTTGCTCTTCTTTTTTCTAATTTCTTTATGTAGAAGCTGTATTCATTTATTTGAGATCTTTCATTTTTTCTAATATTAGAATTTATTTCTATAAATTTACCCCTAATTACTATGTTAGTAGCATTGCACATATTTTGATATTTTGGTTTTCAATTTTATTTAGTTCAAAATACTTTATAATTTCCTTTTAAAATTCTCCTCTAAACTATGGGATTACTTAGAAGTGTGTTATTTAGTTTCAAATATTTGGGGGATTTTCTAGAGTCTTTCTGTTTTTAATTTCTAATTTAATTCAATTTAAGATTATTTTAAGTGCATTTAGACTTGTTCTCTGACCCGTAATATCATCTATTTTGATATGTTCCATGTGCCCTTGAAAACTATATGCATTCTGCTGGTATAGTGGTTAATCAAGTTAAGGATGTTGTTTGTGCTGTTCAAATATTCAATTTCCTTATTGTATTAACTTGTTCTATCTTATTGATTGAGGGGTATTGAAATCTCTGACTGTAATTGTGGATTTGTCTGCTACAGAGTTTCATTTTAACATCCTATTACAAACAACAGCAGCGTTATCTCTATATGTATGTAAATGATTATGTATACATTTTCTATTGATGCCAATACAAATTACCACAAACTTAGCAGTTAAAACAACACCCTTTTATTATCTCACAGTTTCTCTAGGTCATAAATCTGGACGTGGCACTACTGGGTTCTCTGCTCAGCATCTTACAAAGTAGAATCAAAGTGTCAGCTGGGCTCAGCTGAGGTACTATTCCAAGCTTGTTCAGGTTGTTAGCAGAGTTTAGTTCCTTGCAACTGTTGGACTGAGGTTCCTAATATTTTTCCCTGGCTATCAGCTAGGGGTTGCTCTCAGCTACTACAGGTCGCCCTCAGATTCTAGCCACGTTGTCTTGTCACAACATGGCAAATTATTTCTTCAAAGCCAGCGGGAGAATTTCCCTCCTTTCCGAAAGGCTCAGGACCTCTTTTAAGGCCTTATATCACTAGGTCAGCCCCACCCCAGATAATCTCCATTTTGATTAACTCAGAGTCAACTCGTTAGGGACCTTACTTACATCAGCAAAATCCCTTCGAATGGATGTATCATGCAATCTAATGACAAGAGTGGCATCACGTCATATTCACAAGTCCCGCCCACACTCAATGATTGGGAATTGCATATGGTCATGGGCCACCAGGAGTCATTTAAGAACCCTGCCTGCCACAGATTGTATGATCAGAAAAATAATCTGAAATGATACACACCAAGGGAGTTGTATTTGTTACATTTGAAATGTGATGAGTGGAGTGGAATCAATGGGAATTGGAGGGAGAGGTAAACAACAACAAAAACAACAATAAAAAACAGCTGTAGGAAAATGGGGGTAAAAGTCCACAGTATAAAATTAAGTAAACTTGTAGACTACAAAATTCACTGTATGATGAAAGTATAAAAATGTAACTTGTGAATATGTGCATGGACTAAGACTGGAAGCTGTATTAGAAAATAAAAATACTACCTTTGACCTCTGGACCAAGTTACGGTTGATTTCTGCCTGGAATCTTACTTTCGTAGAAGGTTTTCAATAAAGCAAAAAACATAAACAATTAACACAAAAACATTTTTGTACTTGGCATCCATTCTGAAATGTCTCTTTCTGTTAGAGATAATAGCATCTCATGGGCAAAACTTTTAATTTTTTTATTTTTAATGTTTTCTTGATCCAGAGGGTTAAAGTTTATTGAGGCAGGCAAGGGACAGTTCCATGATGGCAAAGAGGTAAAGGATCCTTGTGAGAAATCAATTTCTGAAAGGTAATAGCCTGGCATGCCTTTGATTTTTCATAGGATGCCACAGTTTGAGATAATCTGATTCATCTCACCCACTAATGTATGAGTGAATATGGATGCTTAATCACGTTAAGTTAGAGTTTCAGGGTTATTTGAAGATGCAGTTATTCTTTATGGCTGTTGTTAGGCACATGGAAGCCCTGATTCTGAACAAGAATTTCTCCCTTTTTTCTCCTCCACATGCATTATATTGAGCTGTCATTCACAGCCACAGCAGGAACACAAAACAGTCTTAGAGTAACTTGGATGACAGAAGCTCTTTCATGGTATATGTAGCTCTCAAAAAAAATCATCACATCACAACAGATCTTTCTTTTGATGTGTTCAGTATTTCCGCATCCATCTTACAATGACAAATTAAAACTTCTGTACGATGAACTTTGACATTGACATGAATGCAACTGTCCCTGGTCCTATATAGTTTTCCATTTTTTTCTGCCCCACATCTTTGATAATATTCTCAAAATGCCCTGAATCCCTTCAAAAGCAACTCACCAACACTGGTAGTTGAGAATAATCTCTACATTTCACAGCTCAGCCATAGAGGAGGTAACTGTATTCAGGGAGTGAAAATGGGACCCATTTTATTGATATATACTAAAGCTTGGGAAGAAAATCAGTTAATTTCTGGAAGAGAAAAATGTTTAGGTCAAGAAAAGACTATACATGTAAGATTAATTACATGTCTAGAATATCCTAGGTGTAAGAAACAATCTTGGTGGCAGATGCTGTTGGTGTCCTGCTGTTTCCCCTCAGTCCTTACCATTACCAGCCCCACTTCCCACTGTCAGCCCCCTCTTTCTTTGCCTGAGTGTTTTCTGTCTTTACCAGAGCCTGCTCTGTCCATGCATGTGGCTGGAAGTACTGAGAGATAAACTCCCCTTGGGATCAGCTTGCAACCGATGATAGATGGAGGTTTGTGGGATAAATACCCCAGTTCTCTCACCCTTGTGGTAGGATAAATTTAAGGTGGGTATTCGAAACTTTGTCCAGAGTTCCCGAGAAGGATAAAAATCTAGTCGTCCACAGTGATAACTCTTGACAATACACCCTTCTCTGTGTCCCTTCCCCATTCCCTAAGGATCCTGGATCACTTCCCAAATAAGCTACTTGCACTTGAGTCTTTCCTCCAGTGTCTGTCTCTGGGAAGACCCAACTTAAGACATTGTCCATTCCTCATAAACCAAAATTTCTGTCTTTAAGGACAGTCCAGTGGGACCTCCCAGTCACCTCATCCAATGTTACTCAGACCAAATTCACTTTTTAAAACCAACACACTAAGTGTGCACCCACGGCAAGATTAAAAAACCCACAAACGTGTGTGTGTGTGTGTGTGTGTGTGTGTGTATGAACTATACTTTAAAGGTGATTTTTCCAAGTCTTTCATTTTTCTACCATTACTTGAATCCAAAAACTTGAATCCAAAGTTCTTAATTTCCAGGCTAAGGCTCTCACCCCATAGTGAAGCTGCATCAGAAGGAGGGTTAGCAACAAATAAGTAGGTTCAGTTGAGAGTTCTGATATGGCTGTAGCCATTGTTGCATAACAAGTCACCTTGAAACTTAGTGGCTTAAAGCAATTATCATTTATTATTGCCAATGTCTATGAGTCTTGTGGGTAGTTCTGTTGACCTGGGTGAGGTTCAGCTGATCTTGGCAAGTCTTACTTATGTATCTTTGATCAGTTGGTGGGTAGACTAAATGCTGGCAGTTGTCTGGCTGGGACAGTGGGAGTGACTGTTCCATGTAGCCTTTCATCTTCCAGCAGGTTACAAGGTCAGGCTTGTGCACATGACATCGTCAGTGGCCCAAAAGGGAAAGTAGAAACATGCAAGGACTTTTGAGTCCTAAGTTCAGAACGAGAACAGAATCACCTATACTGTTTTCTTGGTTAAATCAGGTTGTAAGACCAACCTAAATCCAACAGGTGGAGAAATAGCTCCACACCTTGATGGGAGTTCTTGCAAAATCACATTGTGAAAGGATGTGGATACCTGGAGAGAAATACTTGCACCCATTTTTGTTGCAAACAACCTATCACCTTCTGGCTAGTGTGGATCTAAAAGCATTCTGTGCTTATCAAATGCCTAGGACATTTTGTAAAGTTGGGGGGGAGGGGTGCCACATTAACCACCACATAACTTTATTCAGTCACCCTGAAACCCATTTGTCTGTTATTCCTCCCCTTGGCTACTTCCTCTGATAGTTTTCTAGTGTTTCAGAAATTCTAGTGTCCAGTCCACTATCTATCTATCTATCTATCTATCTATCTATCTATCTATCTATCTATCTATCTATCTATCTATCTATTTATTTATTTATATAATTGCTTTACAATGTTGTGTTAGCTTCTGCTTTACAATGTTGTGTTAGCTTCTGCTGTACAATGAAGTGAATCAGCTATATGTATACATATATCCCCTCCCTCTTGGACCTCCCTCCCACGCCCCCCATCCTACCCATCTAGGTTTTCAAAGAGCAATGAGCTGAGCTTCCTGTGCTTTTATAGCACGTTCCCACTAGCTATCTGTCTTACACATGGTAGTGTATGTATGTCAATCCTAATCTCCCAATTCATCCCACCCTCCCCTTCCCCCACTGTGTCCACATGTCCCACTAATTTTTTTTTTCTATTTAGTGTTCTCAAGCTGCAGATTAGGTTCTTAAGTTAACTGAACTATGGAGAATTCGTTAGAAATGTTATACCATATAAAGTTGTATTCTTCAGTTTTTATAATGTCTACTGACAGGGAAACCTGCACATTGTGAAAGAGATTGGGAGAAAAAAAGGAGTAAGTGTATAAAGGCAGTCAAGAAATAGCATCCTTGCCACCCTGTGGAAGTTTCTGAAATTGCATTATCCCAAAGCACTGAAAATATGGCTACTTGCACTTCTCTGTGTAAATTTCTGTGCTGGGCACCAGTGTGGGTAAAATGAACTGCACCAGGCAAAGAGACATTTCCATGAGGCAGAACTGAACAGAGCCAGTATATATACCTAGTTCTGTCAAGTTTCCAACCCTCCCATCAGCCCCATCTCAATAGAGATGGGAGATGTCTAAGCCTCATCTCAGGATCAGGATTTTAGAGCCAGAAGAAACATTTGAATTCATCGAACTCAACTTTCAGAGCTTTTTGTTAGGTAAACTTAAAAAAAAATACAGCAGACACAGAGAAGCACATAGATAATTTAATATCTCAGTGAGTACACAAAGTGAGTTCACCATGTAGCCTGTACCCAGAACAAGAAATAGAAATTTCTATCACTCCAGAAGCCCACCTTAGGCTCCCTTCCAGTCACTACCCCTCCCGCTTTACCCTGATTCTAAAAGCATAGTTAAGTTTTCCCTCTTTGGGAACTTTTCGTAAGTGGTCTTTTTGCATCTGGCTTGCCCACTCAATATCCTGACTGTGAGAGTCATTCATGTTGTTATGTGTTCTTGTAGCTCATTCATTTTCATCACTGTGTTATATTCCAATACATGAATAGATAACAGTGTGATCCATTTATAGTTTATGGTCACTTGGGTTGTTTGCAGTTTTTGACTGCCACAAATTATTATGCTATGAATATTTTAGTGTACATCTTTTGGTGCATATAAGCTACTGTTTCTATTGTGTGTCTATCCATGTGTAGAATTCCTGGGTCACGTGTTTGGCTTAGTAAATTCTACCAAACAGTTTTCCAAAGTGGTTGTAGCAGTTACAGTCACCCTGGGGGTTATGAACTTTGGCGGACAATTCAGTCCATGACACTATGGACTCCTGTTTTTCTTAACTCTCATTTTCAAATAATTACTTGAAAGATTTATAGGAAGTTGCAAAGACATGCACAGGGAGGTCCTGAGCACCCTTCAGGACCTAGTGTTAACATCTTGCATAATCCTGTAATGTTAACATCTTGCATAATCTGCCTTTTTTTTTTTTTTTTTTAATAAGAGGCAAACTGATCTGGTTGAGCCTCACAGCTAATGAATTACAAGTTTAGAACTAAAGTACAGGCTTTCTGATGACTCATGAAAAGCTGTATAAAATTCTCTTTAGCATTATCTTATAGCTTACGAAATCCCTTTATGACTTTAAAATTATGTAGTCTCTGTGATCTCTCAGTAAAATGCAAAAACATTGATCTATTTTGATGTGGGGGCAAGATTGGCACCGGGCCTGGTACAGGAGCAGTGTTCAATAGGTGGTAGTTACGTATTCGTAATAGAAAGTGCATCATCCCAGGCGCCGGGCGTTTTTAGTCTCCATTTCCTAATAGAAGGATGTGATGTACAAAGAGATGATATGTTTCTCAAGGGACCAAGCTGATAAGCCAGAGATCCTGGACTTGAACTTGAACCTCTGACCCTATACTTCAGTTGCTGATTGTGACAGCATCCTTGATGATACACACTGTGTTGTGTTCCTTCCCTTCCCTGTCTCAATTCCATACTTTCCTACCAGTATTTTCCAGCATCATATCCCAAATAAAGTAATTGCACTAAAATCTTGCTCAAGATCTGCCCTTGGGGGATCCAAACTAAAACACTCATCTGCACTATTTTTTCTCCTTTCATTCCATTTCCTTAATTTCTGTTCTGGTCCAAAAAAAACAACTTCCGAAGAGTGGTTTCTTTGTGATGCTTTCAAGACTCCTCCATTGTTCCTGAAAAGTTGGCATATGCATGACCAGATATTTTTGCGGGATTGATATTTTCTGTGGCCACTGTCTTCACCTCATGGTTTTTATCCAGATTAATTGCTTGAAGGACTCTGGCTTGGGAAGGTTTAGTTTTTTACTTGACTTTCCTATGAGGGATATTTGTATGTTACAGAAACATTCTCTCTCATTCCTTGACCTCAAATATTCCAAGAGCAAGCCCTTTCATGTTAGAATAAAGGTCATGCTTTCTTCAGTTAAAGCGAATCCTGAAGCACAAGAGTTTAACTAATGGTTAAATCCGTATTAAGTTCAATTACAAATAGATGAGTGTATAGCATTCCAATCCATGCCCCAATGATTTATGGAATACAAATGTGCTGGAATAGTGCTGTTTAAATCCAAAGCAGCAGAGAGAGGCCCAGCACTCACAAGGACAACCTTAGGACAAAAGCCACTGCTAAGCATTAGTCAGGCAGTTAAGATTACCATGGGATGGCACAACCCTCCATTAGTTACTCATCAGCAGACACAGAAAAAATGAGAGCTGGATTATAGCTCTTTGGTGTATTTTTTTTAAATGAGAAAACAGAAAAGCACGGAGGCTGAGCAAGGACCCAGGGTCATGCGACCAGCTAAACAGCTGAGCCATCAAACGCTAAGTCCTCTCAGTCCTAATCCATTGTACCAACAGGCATTCAAGGAGTGAGAAGACCCAAGAACTAAAGCAGACATTTCAGACTTCAGCGTGCATCAGAGTCACCCAGGGGCCTTGTTAAAACAAGATCACTGCGCTCCATCACCCAGAATTTCTGATTCAGTAGGGCTGGAATGGGGGACACTGAGAATTTGCATTTCTAACAAGTTCCCAGGTGAGGCTGACGTTGCTAGTCCAGGGACCACATTTTGAGAATGATTGCACTAGTGGAATAGATTTATTCTAAAATGGATCTCAGATGGTACTTGTGCAAGGAGCCTGGCCCATTCCACTGGTAGACCCCGGGGAATGCTATTGCTGGAAGCAAAAGTCTTAACCTTCAGGCCTGGGCCAAGAATATTAGAGGTGCAATGCCAAGGAATTAGGTCTCAGAACTAGGCTGCCAAGAAGAATTCAGATTTGCAAAAATCAGTAAGAAGCACAGGTAGAAATAAGACTGAAGTTTAGAAACACTGAGCCCAGAAAGTATCAAGGTTCAGAAGTACGACTCTTGTGCTTCCAATCAGTTTGCTTTCTACTTGGCTTCTGACAACAGGGGAGAAGGGAGTCTGTCATCCTAGGTAAATGCTGAACTATGAGGAATAAAGGTACAAAATTAATATAGTTCTTTTTTCCCTCTCACCCCTGTATCTGAATGTTCCTCCTGTTGGTTACTTCTGATGAATGCATGGGTATAACCCCACTCCAGAAATGCCTTTGGCCGAGCTCTTTTCCCCCATCTTCTCCAGTCCTCTCTTGTATCTTCTTCTTGTTTTCTGCTCCAGACCTCTGTTGATTTAACTTAATTCTGAAAAGAAGCTCTTTCCCATCTATTTTATTTAAATAAAACACCTCCATTCACTAATAGTAGGTGCAGACTGAGTTTAATGCAAATATGTTGAGCTGTAGAATTTTATATAATTGATTTTCAAATCTTACCCCTGCAATTTACTGGCTTTTGAATCTTGATCAAGTTATTAAATCTCCTTAAGTTTGTTTTTCTCATCTCTCTTACTCAGCTTGGACTGCCATAACAATATTACAGACTGGGTGGCTTAAACGACAGAAATTTATTTTTTCACAGCTCTGAAAGCTTGAGATCTATGAACAAGGTACTGGCAAATTTGGTTTCTGGGGAGGCTCTGTTCCTGGCTTGCAGTGACTACCCTCCTGCTGTGTCCTCACATGACCTTTCCTCTCTGCATGAGAGGGGAGAGAGAGAGAGAGCAAGCTCTGTGTCTCTTCCTCTTCTTATAAGGACTCCAGTCCAGTCAGATTAGGGTTCTACCCCTGTGACTTCATTTAACCTTAATTACCTCCTCAAGGGCCCTGTCTCCAAATACAGTCATGTTGGGGTTTATAAACTCTGGGGAGACAGTTCAGTCCATAACATTATCTAATTCAAATGAGAATAATATAGTTTAGCTCAAAAGTGTATTGTTGTGAGGATTGAGATGGCATAGGTCTTTGCTAAATGTGAAATCTTTTTTTTCTCTTTGTTTTGTCTTCTTCCTTCTCTTGTAAAATTAAATTTGTTCACTTATTCATAATTTAACAAACTGAATACTTAATATGGGCTAGTTCCATTTCTCAATGCCAGAAATATAGCTAACTAGGCTATACACGTGGCGTTTGTTCTCTCTTTGGGAGACAAATTATGAAAATATACCTACTTTTATGGTTGTGATAAGTAATATAATGAAAGATGAAGCATGAAGTTATTTCATATACAGTGGCATGGAAGACCTCTCTGAAGAGGTAAGATTTATCTGGCGGAAAAGACTGAACAGCCAATGTAGAGACCCTGAGTTAGGAAGTTGTATCTTTTCTTCCTGGCAACCACAACAAACAAGTCTTCCATAGTTATTCCCATTTATTGCAAAAGAAGAGAATGTAGATGATTAGATTCTGTTACATCATAGGCAATGAAGTTTGGTGATTTTAGAATAAACTGAAGTCGAGTCCAGGTTTTCTTCACTTGCTGCGGGACTGACAAATTACATAACCTCTTGGAGCCTCAGTTTCCTTACCAGGAAAAAATGGTTAAAATAATGTCTTGCTCATAGAGCTTCTGTGAGGTTTCAGAGAACTATTGCAAGAAAAGTCATATTGAAGATTCAATAAAACTCCATTATGCCACCATTCTTACCATTGTTACCAAGAGCTAGTAAATTTCCAAAGATGACTGCCAAACTCTTGATAATGTTTATGGTCTATGTGGGATTTCACTTTTGGAAAACTGGTGATATTTGAACAATGATTACCTATGAGGATACAAAAACATCTTTTCCTTGAGGGATTAGGAAACTTAAAGAAGGAATGGAGCCTCTGTGTGTGTGTGTGTATGTGTGTGTGTGTGTGTGTGTTAAAAGAACTGTTTGGAATTATCTGGAATAGAAAAAAAATTAGTGGAAAATATGGTGAAGTGGAAAATATGGTGACCTCTGTGTAACATTGTGCCCGTGTTAATTTCTTAATTTTTGACAGTTTACCATGTTTATGTAAGATCTAAACATTAGGAGAAATTGGGTGCAGGGTATACAGTAACGCTCTGTACTATCTTTGCAACTCTTCTATAAATGTAAATTATATCAAAATAAAGAGTTTTTTGAAAGTATTGAATTAAGAAAGAGCTGGAGAGGCTGTGACATAGTTTTTTAGTAGCCTTTTATGGGACACACATTTGCTCTGTGAAAACAGGTTTGTTTTTTCTGGGAACAGCTAAAATGCATCCAGAAACAAGTTGTTGCAGAGAAATGCTGTGTTCATTGAAACCAGTTTCCTCTTTGCTCTGGGCTCAACCTTAAACTATATTTCCCAGCCTCCCTTGCAGGAGTTGTGATCATCTGACCATGTCTGGTAAGAGGAATGTGATCAGCAGTAATCTGCAATCTTCCAAGCCTGGACCATGAAAACCTCCCATAATCCTCTGTTCTCTCTTCCCCATCTAACACCCTCAGGGAAGGAGAGAGAACAGGACAGAAGGAAACTAGGCCCTGAATGAGCATGCAAGCCTGCCATCCAATCAGAAATTCAGTGTGGGCTTTGAGGGAGTGAGGAACTTCTTTGGGGTGTTGAATTACTGAAATTGGTTACTTACCAAACTAATGCAAAAGTCTGCGTTAACATGCTGTGGAATTTAATTGGGCAGTATTGTTTTCAGTTAAGCATAATTTGGCTGTGAAAAAAAATCTCAAAGGAGGTAAGTATCCCCATTATAAAATTCCATGGTGGGTATTTTGAAATGAGATACCTTATTTGGATGTATACTTTCTGGTATTTGTATTTCAGTGGTTTATATTCACATATGATTTAAAGACTGCAAACATCTTGAAGGCAAGGGACCATGCCTCTCTTGTTCTTGGCTCTATTCCCAGAATTTAACATAGTGCCTTGCATTCAATAAAATTGAATTGAATCAAGAAAATGTGGAAATAACTGAATGACTGATTGATTGGTTCATGCAGACTAAGGAGAGGGTTTTTCATTTCATATTTTGAGACAAACATAACAGTGAGTCAGTCTTTTTTTGTAGTTAAAATACATTTTCTATCTCAACTCTTTGAATTAATAAGAGTGAAACTACATAGTGCTTTTTGTTCTATGTATTTTAGTTTTAAATTTTTTGCTTAGCACATAGTAAGTGCTAAATAAAGACTTTCTGAATGAATGAATTTTACAAACACTATTCAAGTGTTTTGTTAGATTGGGGGTGGATGGAAATGAAGACTAACTACTTCTTATTGCTTTAGATCACTGGTGATAACTAAAGTTACAGTTGTACATAGTGGAGACCATCGTTGAACTCCTACAGTGTCTCCTACAAGGGTATATTATGGGTCCTAGATAAAATGTAATTAGTGATTGACATAGGAGGGCATTGAAGAAAAACAACTCTTATTTTGACTGCTGAAGAAAACTTTCCAGCACTTTATATATTGGATTAAAGTAATTAAAGGAATAAGGATTAAAAGATAGCACTTCTAAGAATGAATTAGAATAAGATTTTCCTCTACCGTAAATCCAGTTATTGCGAGAAGATTCAAATATGCTCTCATTTGTTAGTGCCCAATAGTTTATTCTAAAAGAAATTAAAAAGCTGTGAGGTATCCTCTTGTGAGATATTGACATTCTCATTTTTGCTGTGTACAGGGTTTCCCAGAAGCTGCTAAAATTCATTTCTAAACGCTACCCTTTAGATTGCAGCTGCCAAGAGGAAGAATAAAGGAAACACACAAAAATAAAGGAAACGAATGAACTAAGAATATCTCCATATTAATAGTCTTCTAATGAACAATTCCACTGAATAAAATATTAGGACATGGATGCAATGCAAGTACATGAAGTAATTTCATTCCAAATCTGACATAAAATAATAATAAAACAAATAGCTTTGTGTCAGGATAATTTCAGATATATTAATTTGTGTTTTGGGTCCACTGCTATGCAATAAGCAGACACAATGAGGGCTGTTAGCATCTCATACTCACTATTCCCATCACTCTCCACCCCATCCCAACTGACCTCCGTTCCCAGCAAGTAGACATTGTTTTCCCTTTATTCCCTTGCCTCAATCAAAACTTTTGTTTTAGAGCAAAAAGCAAATTCCTTGAAGAAAATATGTTTTCTTGTTTTATGTTTCAAAAGCTAAAACTCAGTAAGATTAAGTGAGCCACTTCCCAAGAAAGTTGACAGGTACTTTAATCAGAAGAGAGGCGGATGAGTGCTTGTCACAGAGGAGAGTCATAAATAAGTCAAGAAAAAAGATGTTTCCCCAAGAATGGGGAGGAAACTGAAATCTGTGTGTCCAGCAAGAAGCAGTAACCCAAGATTCCCCTTCCCATCCCCACATGCTCCAAAGACCATCAGGACCACAGAGGAGGTAGCTGTGGTGGTGCCCCTAGGATGCTGGACAGAGTGGATAGGATTCCAAAGCTCATGAAGATTCTTGTCCAAGGTGCCTGGAAAACTGCAGAGCTCTTAGGCTTCAGGGGCCAGGTGACCTGGAAGATGAAGAATTTAAAGGTTACTAGTATGTGCTGGCAATCAGCATATTCTCCCCCAGTGTTCTGTTCTGCCTGAGAACCCCGGTACCATTCAAGGCTTTGCCAAGTAAGGGTGGAGAGAATGCGGCAGGGTGAAGGGAAAGTTGTGGGATAGCTTCTAATAATGAATAAGATTTAATTTCCCTTCAGACTTGAAGTTAGATTTAATGTGATTGAAAGACATAAAGAAATGTGACGTTTCTTTGATTTTGAATTGTAGTGGTAGCAAATTCATACCACCTACACATTTTCAAGATTATACTCTATGGTATATTAGCCAATAATACATTTTACTTAAACTAAATAAAGACTGGTTTTGATTTCAAAGGCAATTCTTAAAGCAGAAAATGCATGCATGAACAGAAATTTTCTTTCAATAATAAATTGATATCAAAGCTGTTTCCAGTTACTGGTGCCATTTCCAAATTAAACAGCTTTTTTGGTGATTATAATTCAGCTGAACAGAAGAAAAAGGGGAAGGAATGTATTTTCTGTATGCCACCTAAAATACATACTACTGATAGATTTAATTATAATGCCACATTTCTTTTCAAGTGACATTCCTATAGCCTGGAATATACATAGATAAAATGATGTGTTTATGTATATTCACTGATGAAGCAGCATCTTGGAATTGAAATACTTGTCTTAGTTCTAGTGAACTCCAAGTACTTCTATTTACCATTCATTAATTTCCCAACCACAGGCGTTATATTACTGTCCCCCATTATTGACCTATTTCTGGAATCACATACACTCTGAATTTATAGCTTCTGCCCCTAGAGTAAGTAGAGTTTACTTTCCCAAAATATTGATGTTGAGCTTGATCTTACGAAGTACTTTGGCCAATGGAATGTTGGTGGATCTGCTGCATGAAGAGGTTTAAATGTGCTCTGTGGTTGTGCTTGATTTCTTGTGTTTCTGCCCTTTATCATTAGGAGAACCTGCCTCTAGTAGCCACTGGTCTAAGAAGGGTAAGAGCCATGTAGATCAGATCTGGACCCAAACTGTGATCTGATCCCGAAAGTGTTCTAGACGTTTGTCCAACTGTCAACTTATGTCAGGCTGGACATAAACTGGTAATAGAAGGACTCTTCCTGTAGCCATATCCCCAGAAAAAAGACATGGGGAAGAGCATTCACCCCTAGAGAAGAAAATTTTCCAGGAGATCCACAGCATACCTTTGCCCAAGTCACTGGGGTATTTTGGACTGGTGACCGTTGAGCCTTGCATCGGAGTGTGCAGAGAGGAAGGAGTTAAAATGGACAAAGTGGTTGTTTTGACTTCTGATGAATAACATTGAACAAAATAATTAAAGGAACTGGAAGAAAGGACTGTAAAGTTTATCTATTTCTATAATAACACTGTGTAACAAACAACCCCAAAACTTGGTAGCTTAAAATAATAACCATTTATTGTTTTTCAAAAGTCTATAGTTCAGCTTGGTGGTTCTGCTAATCCAGGCCAGGCAGGTTGATCTTGGCTGGACTCACTCACACCTCTGTTGTCAGCTGAGGGTCAACAAGGTCGATTGCTGGCTTACTCTGGGCTCACTCGTGTAGTTGAGGAATTGGCCCAGATAACTGGGCTGACACAGCCTTGCTCCACAAAGTCTCTGTCATCTACCAGGCAAGGTCAGACTTATTCATATGGCAACTGGGCAGGGATTCCAAAGAGTGAGAAGAAGCTCACAGGGCTTCTCAAGGCCAAGGCTCAGAACTGACTTCCATCATGTTTACCACATTGTATTGGTGAAATCAACTCTCAGACCACCCAGATTCAAGAGTTGTAGGAATACATTTGGCCTCCCGATGGAAGGATCTGCAAAATCACAGCACATGGGGTGCTGTGGACTGAATCGTGTCCCCCTGCCAAATTCCTATGTTGAAGGCCTAATCCCTGATGTGATGGTATTTGGAGATGGGACCTTTCGCAATAATTAGGTTTGGATGAGGTTGAGCACCCTCGTGATGGGATTAGTGCCCTTATAAGAAGACACACCGGAGAGTTTGCTCTCTCTCTGCCATGTGAGAACACAGCAAGAAGGCAGCCACCTGCAAAGAAGGAAGAGAGCTCTCACCAGAACCCAACCATGCTGGTACCCTGATCTCAGACCTGCAGCCTCCAGAACTGTGATAAAATGAATTTCTGTTGTTTAAACCATGCAGTCTATAGCATTGTATTATGACAACCCAAGTAACTAATACCCGGGGCGTGGATGTAGGGAGGGAGGGAGAACCAGGGCTTCTTTGCAGTCGTCTGCCCCAGGGAGCAAGCATTATCCATGACCTCTTCATGGCTGCCACTGTCTTAGGGACTTTACCAACCTGATCTTGTTACTGATTACCGCAGTTCTTCTAGATGAGGAAAATGAGTCTCAGAGATGTTAAACTGGTGCATGATCACACAGTTCTGACTCCCTAAAGCATGTGCTCTTTCCACTGTCCCTCACACTGGTTCCCTGAATCACTGGTTCCCAGTTGTCCCCCAAATAGTTTACCAGTTGTAACAATCAGCTCTACCACAGCAGGAATCTGAAGAGTGAGGTGAGAAGGCTGTGTGGTCTGAGATTTCCACAGCTGGCCTGGGAATGCGTGACAGGATGAAGGGTGACCAGAGAGAAATGAACCTTTTACAAGGGGATTACCACCATCTGAGGGGCCAGAATTCCAGATCTTCAAGTCCAAGTAGGCCTGATGAATGCTGATTCCAAGAGAATGGGAGGTGAGAGTGTGACCATTAGGCAGGACCATCCTTGCCCTCTAATGAGATGTCTGTGCTGTATAATAATGCTGTCTACATGTTGTCAAGGATGCTGAAGATGGGATCTGCTGCAGGGAAAGAGGTTGCAGGCATGAAACTAGAGGTTTGCAGATCCCCAGCTAACTGGACTTCTGGAATGGGAGCTGGGGAGGGAATTGTAAGTTGATGCAAGCATGGGCATTTTCTGTTTTGATCTTTGCTATGCTATCAACACCTTGAACCATGCCTGGTACACGCAGACACGAAGTAAATATTTGTTGAGTTACGAGGAAGAGGCTATAACCCGATGCAAGGGGCACCCAGAGGACTAAACTATTATAAGTTCATAGGACAGCAAATGAGAAAACCTCAGATATTTCTCTAGACCCTCCTTGGTAAAGGGGGAAGAAAGCTCCATCTATACATCCAAGTTTCTCACTCACTGAGTTAGAGACCAGCACTGATTCTTACAGCGTGGCCTCAGTCTACGGGATGACTAAGGATTGATGGTGATGGTATTCTGCAGCTTCCATCTCAAGCATGCTCTCCAGTGATGTGCACCAAAGATCTTGACCTTCCATCTTTGGCAAAACTGAACTCACAGATGGGAGGTTATTATTGCTATCAACTAAGCCAGGGCTGCTCAAGGTCAAGTTGCAAACTTGCAGCATCAGCATCACCTGGGTCCATAGTAGAGATTCGAGTTCTCAGGCCCTGCCCTAGACCTGTTGAATCAGAATCTCTGCTGGTGAGACCCTTGAGATGATTCTTCTGTGTGTGGATGTTTGAGAAGCACTGAGCTGAAAGAGGCTGGAAAGGTCTCAGTGCTATCGTTAATGGTGTGTCAGGTTCCTTGCGTTTCCTCTGCTCTTGTTGTGTCATATGACCTGAAATTGATATCTGTGGCACAAACATTACTGATTTTTGACTAAAGAATAAAGGGAAGTTGTCACATATCTGAACAGATTGTGAGCATGTTCTCCTTGGTCACCATTACAACAGTCCCTTTTCTTGTATAAACTTTCTTGGAATTGCTCTGAGGAAATCCAGTTAACATCCACCAGGGTTGTATAAAATAATGGTGGGTCCCCAAAAGATCTGGTGTCAACTTCCACCCCACTGTTTACAAACCAGGAGACTGTGGGCAAGTTTATCTCTCTAGTCAGTTTATTTACCTATAAACTAAGCAGCATTTATGTCATAAGATTATTGAAAGGATTGAAAAAGGGAATGCATGTAATACACATAGTATCATGCTCCTTCCGTGCTAAGTTCCCAATAAATTTAAGTATACCTAACATGATAATGCCCCAAGATATTTTTCAGTTATAGAACGGGTCAGTGTGAGTTGATGGCACATTATACATATTTAAAAAAATAGGATTACAGATACTGATGACTAAAATATAAAAATCACATGTCCTTTCATTCTGAGCATCAAATTTTTCTTTTACCATGTATTTTGAATATAGGTCTCTTGATTCCCTCTTTGGATTCAGCAACATTTGTGGGCAGAAATTTCTTTCTGATGTATCTCCAATATGACACAGGAGATCAAACAGAAATGACTAATTAAAAAAATATATCACTGCATGAAAAGTGACACAGGATACGTTTGTTAATGAGTCAATGAATGGTGTTCGTCCCTGAGAAGAAGTAGCACATGCAGCAAAGTAATGGCTTTTGTAAAACTCAGTGAACTCCTTTAAAATATTTTCTTTCAGCTCCCAGGTTCTAAAGGAGCAATTTGTGTGCACAGTGAAAGAAAAGGCGTGAGTCAAAGAGGTAAATTCAACCCATGGCTCCTCTTTCCCTCTCTAGTCTCACTAATGGTTTAAGAAAGAAGCAGACGCTGCAGCCTCCACTGGGAAATAGAATCCTTTCAGTCCCCGGGCAATCCTTCTGTCAGGAAAGGTCGAGGTCAGGCACCAAGGACATCAAAGCAGAGAAAGGTCTTCGAATAAAGAAAGAGCTTGCATCCCCATGAAAAATAGAGAGGAGGGAAGCCAAAATCCATATTCTGTTGTTTTCTCGTGAGAAACACACTGTAGGTTTTCCCCAGAAATGAGATGGACTGTTTTTCTCTTAATTTATATTATCTGAAATCCCTATCTTTTTATTATTGAGGTGTATATATTAATGTAGGAAATAAACCTTTGAGCATCTACTTACAAACATATGTAGTCACTCATTGTTTTGGAACTTCTCCCCAAAATGCCAAAATGGGGTCATTCAGATTTAGAGATTTCTGTCTTTCTGAAATAAAATAAATGCACTGAAAAGCATCATTTTTAACTATCTGATATAGCAGTGGGGTTAATGAGTTGGACATGTAACTGGCTACAGTCTTTACATTTTGTTGAGATTTTTAGTGATAGGATGGATATAGAATAACCCATTTGGTCCTGTATTACTGATTAGAGTTTAATATGGAAGAAGGTAATATTATAGTGTAGGTGTAATAACCTCATAACGTCTCCTGCCAATTTTCTTAATAGTGAGGCTGTGTTTGAGAATGATCAATCCCTGGGTACCGTATGTTCAGAACATTCAGCATTTTATTTCTCTCTAGAGGTTTTTTTTTTTTTTTTTTTTTTTTGACAAGCTATCCTTTTGATCTTTTTCTAGTGATGAGGGAGGGAAAGTTTATTTATTTGGATTTATCTGTCTGATGCTTTGTTTCAGGAACTCCCTGGATTCTTGGGGGGAAATGGCTTCTTACATAGCTGTCATTTAGAATTCTAATGATTTCTTCTTTAGAATTATGATAAATAATAGCTAGTATTGATGTCACATTAGTATATAACGTTTTGGGTTTGGCAGAGTAAATATATGTATTGCAATATGGCATTTAAGTAGGATTATTTGTATACAGCAGCCTATATCAAAGCCAAATTCTTTTGGAACCAACATATTTTTGCATTCTCATACATGTTGACCCTTAAAGATATCCTTGAGTCTGCCTTCCAAGACCTAAGCTCTCTAGTATTTGGAGAAAGACCATCTCAAAGTTCTTTGCCTGTGGTGGACTCAGGGAGCAATGAGGACAGGCCAGAGTTACATGGTAAACAAGATTTCAGTTGTTAATTTTCATTATCTTTAGGAATTGCCATTGGTGGAAGGGGGCAGAATTGGGTCCATGGAGGGGACTCTTTATCCTACTTCCCTATTATTTTAGATTATTTTTATATTTGCCATTTTCCCCACTGGCTCTGTATCCTTGTATAAGTTACACAACCTCTCTGTGTCTTCATTTCCTCTACTTGCTTCATGTGGCAGCCATGAAAATGAACCTCTCAGATTTCTGACTGTGTGTTCAGTGAGACCTCCCATGGGCTGCTCCTAGTCAGCGAGAGAGAATAGCAGGGATATTAAGGGAAGCCCATTCCAGGAAGATGCGAGGATCCTCTTCTGTGTGATTTAGCTTGAAGGCTCTGTGGTAGACAGAATAATGGCCCCTTCCAAAGATGTCCACATCCTAATGGCAAAAGGAATTTTGCAGATGTGATTAAGTTAAGGATGTTGAGATAGGAAGATTATTCTGGATTATCCTAGTGGTCCCAGTATATCAACAAGGGTCCTTCTAAGAGTCAGTGTGAGAAAAAGGAGCTGTGATGACAGAACAGAGGTCAGAGATGGTAGCAGAAAGGGGTGAATTTGAAGATGCCTTGCTGCCAGCCTTGAACATGGAGAGCCACACGCCAAGGAATCTAGGTGGCCTCTAGATGCTGGAAATGGCAAGGAAACAGATTCTCTCCTAGATCTTCCAGAAGGAATGCAGCCCTACCAACAACTCGATTTTAAGACTTTGACCCACAGAACTGTAAGATAATATATTTGTGTTATTTAAGCCACAAAATTTGTGATTTATTACAGCAGCAACAGAAATCCAATACAGACTCCCCCATGGCCTTGAGATAATGAATTAGAATGGGCACTGCAGACAAAGACCCTTCAGGCTAAATCTTCCTTTTCTCTCCTCTCCTTTGCCTGGGGCGGATGGTGCTCTGCTTCCTCTGACTCTTTTTTCCTTCAGGGGAAAGTCCCTTAACAATTCTCTTGCACATCTAATCCCATTTTGGTGTCTGCTTTTTAGAGGACCTGGACTAATTCACCTCATAAACTTAATTTGATGATTCAAGGCATGTGAGGGGCCTACTGTATGGTTCAGAACTGTTAGCTATTGTGATTCTCAGTTGCCATAGCACCAGTAACATAGGGCAAAATGCAGATAGCCTGTTCCTTGGACAAAATCTGGGAAAGGCTTAGAGTTTATTTGCTTACATTTAAGCAATTAAATTGTCTCCAGGCATTTTGGTCCCTCCCTCCCCAGTAGCCCAGCATGAGTGTAAACTCCAAATGTCATTCAGAGTTACTGCTGTAGTTGTTCAGAGCTGCTTTGGATGGGTTGGCAGGTCTAGTTTTGAGGCTCAGAGTTTAGAAGCCCATTGTTGCTAAACATCAAGGTCATGTCCTTTAATCCAGCTTTTACCCAGTGAGAAAGTTGGTATTTTGAGATCCATCTGCTTCAGTTCTTGATATTTCTATAGTTGGTTCCCACCTTGGGCTGGGAAGAGAAAGTGTTTGAATGAGATTTAGAGGAAAATAATAAAGCTCTTGTCTGCTGTTGCCTCATGAGTTCCACTTAATCAATGTAATTGCTGAACATGACAGAAGTACCATCACAAATCAGTGCTGAAATGATGGAATAGTCAATGAATGCTAATTAAAAAAAGTTTTTTTAATTAATTAATTTATTTTTGGCTGTGTTGGGTCTTCGTTGCTATGCGCGGGCTTTCTCTAGTTGCGGCGAGTGGGGGCTACTCTTCGTTGCAGTCCGCGGGCTTCTCATTGCGGTGGCTCCTCTTGTTGTGGAGCACGGGCTCTAGGCACGTGGGCTTCAGTAGTTGTGGCACGTGGTCTTCAGTAGTTGTGGCATGTGGTCTTCAGTAGTTGTGGCACGTGGGCTTAGTTGCATGTGGGATCTTCCCGGACCAGGGATCAAACCTGGGTCCCCTGCATTGGCAGGTGGATTCTTAACCACTGCGCCACCAGGGAAGTCCCTAAAAATTGGTTTTATAGATATGAAAATACATGAAATTAGTCACACCATACACAAAAAGTCAATTTCAGCTGGATTAGATACCTTAAATGTAAAAAGCAAAACTCTAATAAATTTAGAAGAAAATACAGGTAAATATCTTTTTAAAATCAGAGTTGGAGGGTTTCTTATTCAAGACGTAAAAGATACAGAAATTTGAATTAAAATATTGATAAATACATTACAATGTGACTTACAGGTAGATTACAAATTCCTCCTATGCCAGCATGACTCCTCTTTGCAGTGTGGTGTCCATGCATTGCCGATTAAGAGTCTGTAGCTTTACTGCCTTGAATCTGGACAGGCCTTGTGGGTTGTTCTGAGCAATAAAAAGCTGTAGGACTGATGCTAACGACTTTTAAGCTGAGGCCTGAAGAGACATGAAGCTTGTACCTCCACTTTCACGGAACTAAGCTGCCATGTGAGGAAGCCTGAACTAGCCATTGGGAGAGACAAGTGGAGGCGAACCAAGGGGCCCCATCCAAAAGTCCCAGATAGACATATGAGTGAGGCCATTTGGGATTAGCTGTTCTCCAGCAGACCTGCCAAATGGCCACGAACACATACATGAGTGAGACCGGCCAAAACCACAGAGAGTAGAGATGAGCCCAACTCAAATCACCAATCCACAAAATTTTAGCAAACAAATGATTGCGGTTTGATGCTATTGAATTTTGGGGTGATTTGTACATAACTGATAAAATAAATAAAAACTTGTGTGCTTCATAAGATACTCTACACAAAGTAAAACATAAGCCACAGACTGAGACAATATTTGAAGGAATATAAATTGTCAGAGACTTATTACCAAAGATATATAAAAATGTTGACAACTCAATAAGAAAAAAATTAAGCATTAGGAAGAGATATGAACAACAAATTCATAGGCAAGGAAAAGGTAGTGTTCAATGAGTATCTAAAAAGGTGCCCGGCAATCTTAGGTGTACTCTAGGAAATTAAACTTAAAACAGATGTGAAAGCAGTTTCATGCCAATCAGTTCAATAAAAAGTAGAGTATGACAAATTTTGCTAAGAAGATGGAGTAGTGACAGTCTCTTACACTAATTGTCATGGGATACATGGGTACCATCACTTCGGAAAATTTTGGCAGTAAAGTACAATTGACACTAAGCACAAGGAGATCGATACAAGAATTATCAATATGTTCATCAAGAGAATTAATCTTATGATAAAGCACCACCCGAAATGGAAATGAGAGAACAAGTGCTAGGTCTAGTGATGTGAAAAATCACAAAGTCGAAATGCTGACGAAAAATAGCATATACAGATGTCACTTAAATTTAAAAGCATAAAATAGAATTCTGTTTTTTATCGATACATACATAGGTAGAAAAATTATTTAAAAATAAGTAGGAATGATAATCGTCACAAGCTAGTAGTTGCTTTGGAGGAAGGGATGCATAAAGGAAATGGGATAAGGGGTGAATATTTAATACTTTATAGTTTAAGTTGGTGGGCAAACAAGTATCCATCAACTTACTCTTTATAGTTCTGTCTCCCTGAGTTATTTAAGTATTAAAAACATAGAAAAACTAAGAAACAACCCACGTCAAAAATACGGATTTTGCCTAGTTTCCTGAAAAGCTACTGATACCCCAGAAGGTGTGAAGATATAGTATTGAAACTCCAGCCAGCTTTTGCGTCCACTGATCTCAAGCCCATTCAGGCATTTTCCTGATCACCTGTCTGTAAGATCCAAACTGATATCAAGACAGGGAACCCATTTAAAATCTTTAATAGAGTTAAGAATCAAGTAGATTTTTACCAGTATCTGAAAAGCCATTGACGCCAGTTAACTCACTTGACTTTGGCCTAGAAAATAATTTTCTTGTCTTTTATTTGTTGGATGTAAATATGCAGGAAAACAGTTTAAAGATGTTTATTTCTGACTCACAGATGTAACTAAGAGCTATGAAACCAACAGTGTGGAAAATGTGTCTCTCTTTTCTCTTTTCCACACCAGTTAAAAAAAAGAAAAAAGCAAAAAAAAATTTTTCACCTGAAGATGAGCAAGAGATTTCATAAAGAAAGAAGATGGAGCATTTGATGTAAATACATGAGATTACCTTTCGTGCATTTTCAACCTGAGTCAAAGAAATAGATTTTCATAAACTAGAGCAGCTCTCGGATTTTAAGCAGGCGTTCTTATTTAAGGCGACAAAGAGTTGAGGAGAGAGATGGGAATGCATTTGACATGCAGGTGCTGACTTGGCAACTCCTGGAACTTGGCTCTTATTAATGGATGGCGAATAGGAGGGACTCAGGGCTTTCAGGAGATGGAGGCTGAGGATTGTAAGGGGGTGAAGGAAGCAAACAGGAGAAGAGAAAGTTAAAAAAAAGTGGTGTAGGTCCAGCTGAAGTCTAGCCTCGTTGTGATCTCACGAGTTGCTGTGGAAAGTAAACGGTGTCGCAGACTTCTTTCATCTTGAGGCAAGAGGGCTGGGTTGTACCCTGCATCTGTCGATCATTGGCTGTAGGCTGCTTCTTGGAGGCAGGGGTGGAAGAGTGTAATACACCTGGGGAGGCGACTCCCATCAGAGGAAGGCAGTTCTCTGAGAAGGGGGCAGTTGCGACTTAGCAAACAACTCAGCAGCTGTTGGGTGGGATCCCCGCTGGTGAAGGGGTTCTGAGTGGGGCACCAGCGCATCCCATATAATCTGAGAAATCAATCTCACCATAGGTGGGGAAAAGCTCAGGCCTCTCTCAAAGATTAATACCCAACTCTCTTACTTCCTTTTTCAGTTCTCATTCCTCCCACAACAATTTCCATTAAATCTAGCCCAGGAAATTACTTTTACATTCCTGTGCTTTCCTCCCTATGCTACAGCTTATGGTATAAATGTTATGCTCTGAGTTCTCCAGCCTCCTTGGATCTTAATATTCAAAACCAGGCTTTGGACTCAAAAGGCCTGTTTTCCTCTCAAAAACATGCCAAAGAGCATGGATGCAGAGAGGCCATTAATTGAGGTCATTAACGCAACTGATCTGCGTAGACACACACACACACTATAGACGCATGCATACACATACACAACAGACACACTATAAACAAAGGTATGAGTACTACTGAGGAAAAATGTCATTTTCTTCAAGGGAACATCCCACTACCTTTCTGTTCACATCCGCTTCTGAATTTTTCAGACATGTGCCATGGTACTTGAACCTGTGTCTTGCATGCATAATTGGAGGCTTTTAATTGACTTACACATTCAAATTTTGAATCAGAATGTGATAAATGAAAGTCATCTTTTAGAGATTAACTAGTCCAAACCCTCCATTTTACAGGTGGACTCTGGCCCAGAGAAGCTAGGTGATTTTCCCAAGTTCACACAGCTTATTAGACGTGGGGATGAGACTGGACTCCTTGTCCCCTAGTCCTAATTTTGTGACTGGCTGTACTTCAGAACTTCCTTCTGAGGGAGCTTCTAAACTTTTGAGGTGTAACATAATTTAAATATACACAGTGTGCCGTCTTTTACTACCACTCATATAGAATCTAGGCTTTGTTACATTGCTCCCTTTAAAGAAATGGTTACTTTTTATGGGTGAATTGGAAAAATGTTGAGCAGACTCAAGGAACAAAATGTGTCCAGCCCTAGCCATGAAGGAATTGCTTGCTATAGATAGCACCATTTTCAGAAGGTAGGAGCTAAGGTCCTATAATCAGGAGTTCATAAACTGCGTGGAGCAGGGACAGCTGAAAAGGAATGACTTTCCAGAATTTGGACCCTGGGATAATGTAATTCTTAATTTCTTGAAGGATAGTGTCCCCTTTGAGAAATGTGACACAAGCTTTAGAACTTCTTTCCTTGAAAATTCACACACCCACAGCGTTTTGCATACAGTGTCAAGCACGCGTGCTCTCCCTAAATGAGCTGATAATCTCTAGTCAGGAAAACAGAAATGTTCTAAGTATTTCAAATAGAAGAAATTGAATAAAGAGAATCGGCTACACAGATTCTGGAAGGGATAGAAGAACAAAACAAAAAGGGGCTGTGGATGAGCTCAGAGGCGGGGGTGTGGCGGGGTGACCATCAGAACGAGAGGCTGTTCGGGCCCAGGGCTGGAGCCCAGTAAGCTTTCATGGGCTGGTGTGAGCTCGGGGACCCTGGGCTCTCGCCTCTGCTGCTACTGGGGACACCACAGAAATCAGAAGCCAGAGGACATTCGCCTCTCCTTCCCTCTCAGCTTTGAATAGCTCACCAGGGTCTTCCATCCACAGAAACACCAGAATCACTGGTGAGGAAGCCTGAAACAACGTAGTTTGAAGACCCTCAGCCGCCTACAATGCAGAGCAGAGCAGAAATGGGTAGAAATGGGAATTGAGAGCAAATAGGCAAATAATCATCACAGTAGCTAAAGCACAAACAGCAAATTCAAATAAAGATATGTGAGTATTTCACAAAACTCAAGGGTATGAGTAATAACAAAACATAATTAATACCAAACCATAATGTGTGTGTATCTAACTTCCAACAACAAGCTCGCTTCCGGCTGTTGATGGAATACTAACATTTAATGAATACTGTCTGAAGTTTGATCCCTGAAATTGTCCTGCTTGTTTATTTCAAAGGTAGATTCATGTAAGCTCTTCCAGACCTATTGAATTAAATCTCTTGGGTGGCCTTGAAAACCACACTTGGTAATTTTGCGGACCACTGGCTCTTGTTTGGTAAAATTTGATCCTTTTTGTACCAAGATGATGGTTTTTGACTTGTATTTTATGAATCCATGGGTCTCTAACTTTAGCAGGCATCAGGTTGCTGGACCCCACCTCTGGAGTTTCTGATCAAGTAGGTCTGGGGTGGGCCCCATAATTTATAGTTCTAACAAGTCCTCAGCTGATACTGATACTGCTGATTAGAGGATCACACTTTGAGAACCAGTAATATGAATAGTAATTTGTAATATTTTTCAAAGGTAGATGTGTGGTTGGTCTAATCAAGTCTAACTAAAATTCCCAGAGTCATAGGACTTGGCCATAGGAGCTAAAGTAGACTTTGGTGGTAATGATACCAACTCCTTCCTTTGACACTTGAGTTAAAGGTTCGGTGACTTGGCCTCCATCGTTAGGCAGCTCAAAGCAGATGCAGGAAGATGGCTGGGGTTTCCTGCCTCCTAGTCAAACATGCTCCCCATTGATCATTCTTCTTAGGAACGTGCATCTTTATGTGCTCCTGGGGCCAAATTATCATTGACTTAAAAAGGATAATCATCCCGGCTTGAATCATTAGAGGTCAGAGAGGATGATGAAGTTAGAGGTTTTCATAAAACTGAACACAGAGCAAGAGGTCATCTGCTTCACAGTGAAAGAGCATGTTCAAGGACTTCTTTTGCCTTTTTAGGTATCTTAGTTAAATCATCAGAGGAACAGTTTCTTTTCATGAAGGATATTAAGAAAAGCACTGAAATCTGAAGCTATTGTAAATAAAGGCTGTAGTTTTGGTTGCAGAGCCTGTGACCCACTGTCAAAAAAAATATTAACATAGAAACAGTCTGAGAGTATATGAATGGTGACATTTCAGATAAGTATTCAGCTCATGACCCCATGAGGCAAAAATATAGGACAACTTTCTGAAATGTGTGGCTGCAGAGACCCAAGGGTGATATAATGACTGTGTCCAGCTTGTTGTTGACTAAGTAAAAAGAAGTTTGATTCATCACAGATGAGTAATAATTGTCTTCATAACTCATTATTTATATCATAGGCCATCTATGATGTTTTCATGATTTCCAAAAGAGAATGCACTCAACTTGAAAGGGAGGAGATCTTGCCAATTTAGAAATGACATCTGGAAGGATTTGGAATCGAAAGGCTTAGCAAGAAAAAGTAGGGCTGCTTACAGATGCCAAGGTTGAAGAGGATCTCTGACTAACTGCCTCTGTTCTAGAGCCCCGGGTTGGCTGCATTCCTCAGAAGTAACCCCCCGAGGCAGGGATGCACGCACAGCATTTTAAATAGGTGGTGCTCCCAGAGGGAGGAGGGGAGGGGAAGCAGAACAGAGGCAGAAGGAAGTCAATCAAGAGTCAAGCCTCAAGAAGGGGAGATTCATCTGAGCCCACAGGGGAACTGGGGACTGTAAGTGCTGCCTCAGAGTCATTCTGAATCTGAAGAAGCTAGGCTTCCCTTTCATTCGTCTGTCAGCCATTGGCCAAAGGCGGCCCCAGCCACTCGTACCTCTGAATGAACGTGCGGGGTGCTCCAGTGGCCCACACGTGTGCTCGCAGGTTCTGGGAGTTAGAAGTAAAGCACATTAAAGCTGGGAGAGGGACACAGCAAACACGTTACAAGTGTCCCTAAAGGAACTCAGCCTGTCTGCTTCAAAACCCAAACTCTCCCTTGGTGTTAGGGTTTTCCAAAGGAACAAGCTTGAGGAGAATTATTGGGAAATCTGTTAACTCACACATAAATAATATTTTCAAATACAGCCTTACTGGTAATAGAACTGATATTTTGATCTCCATCTGACTGATCCCTACATCTTTCCCATGAGGGTTTTTTCTTGTTGTTGTTTGTTTTTTTAATCTCCTTAAATGCTTCTAAATATGTATCTCTTATCCTTTGAGATTGCTATAATGGGACATGTTTTCTTACAAGATGCCTTTAGCAGGTTACAGCACTTGGGTGTCTCTTAGACACTCCACCTGCTTATCTTACAGTCACACCTCAGTTTGACACATTCAGAAATCGTAAGCAGATTGCCAAGGATCAGTACAGCTGTGCACCACACCCTGCAGTATGCCTCGCTCCCTGATTGTTACATGTATTGATTAGAATTCTGGCATCCAGACGCAATGTGCTGATACCCCAGGGAGTCAGTATAGGAGACAATTTCTACATTAGAGGACATGACTTCATCAGTCTGTAGAGAGACATTTAAGTCATATGTCAATGTGTTGTGTCTTTGTAAACTGGCAATTAGTTTTCCAACCAAGAAGGAAATAGAAAGCAAAGAAAAGGCATGAGAGCCATCTTGTGGAGAGATCTGTTAACAACCATCCTGGATAGTGCGTCTCTTCTACTACATTCCTCCTCCTGCACTTCTGTCAAAACTGAACCCACAATCCTTTTCGTCAAGCCTGCTCCTCCACACATGACCTACTTCAATGAAAGGTGGACCTGTCCATGCAGCTGCCTAGTCCAGAGCTCTTGGAATCATTCCAGGCTCCTAACTCTCATCCATACATCTAATCTGTCCTTAAATTCTGTCAATTATCTCTTCCCCACCACCAATGCCTTGATACCGTTCCTCACCATTAACCATCTGAACTATTGACCAAGCCTCCAGTAAGGCAGCCTGCCTCTAGTATTAATTCTATCTAATCCATATTTATAATGCTTTTAAATGCATATTTATAAGTTATTTTCTCTAACATAAATTTGATCGTGCTGATCCTCTGATTTAAACGATTCTATGCATCCCATCGTGGAAGGCTGATGATGGCTCCCAAAGCTATGTCCACATCCTTATCCCTGGAACCTGTGAATGTTACCTTATTTGGAAAAAGGATCCTTGCAGTTATAATTAAGTTAAGGATCATGAGATGAGGAGATTACTTCGGATTATCCGGGTGGGCCTCAAATGCCATCACGTATGTCTTTATAAGAGAGAGACAGAGGGAGACAGACTTCGTGGAAGAGAAGACGATGTGGAGACAGAGCAGAGAGAGATGGGGCCACAGCCAAGGGTTGCCAGCAGCTACCAGAAACTGGAATAAGCAAGGAAGGGATTTTGCCCTAGAGCCTCCAGGGAGATTGTGGCCTGCAGACACCTAGACCCCCAACAACTGTGAGAGAATAAATTATTGTTTCAAGCCACCCAGTTTGTGGTAATTTGTTACAGCAGCCTCAGGAAACTAGTAGACCCCTTGTCCTTAAAAAATGGTCAAACTAATTTTATATTATCCAGGGCCTTTCATGATCTGGGCTCTGGCTTCATTTTCTAACCTAATCTCTCATCATTTCCCCAAATGAACTCTGTGCTCAAGTGATTGGGATGACTGGAAGGTCTTGAATTGTACCATTTCCTTCCCCAGCTTCTTGCAATCATGTGTGCTCCTACATTTCTCTAGTACTTTTCTAGTGTACTAGAAAATCCATGTGTGGAACATGACCTTTCTCCTGAGCTGGAGATGGGAGGGGCATGTGGGTGTTACCATCTGAACTTTTAAAAACGAAACTCATTAGATAACGAAGCTTGTGTAAAAATGCCTTGACACATGTGTGACTTACTGTCACTCAAAAACGAATGAAAATTTATCCTAAATGTAGCTTATACTTATCAGATTTATAATTATTGTGCTAAGTCATTCTGAGGGTGATGACTGATATTTCAGAAAGGGGATTTTTCACGTTTTGAAGGTTTAATCCTTGCACATACATACATGGCGAGTCTGATAGATTATGTTGGTGTCCAACCCGGAGCCTATTCTCCTACTTACTGGCCTGTGTAACCAGACCCTACTCTCCACCCCACCGTGGAGAACAGTATGGAGGTTCCTCAACAAATTAAAAATAGAGTATTGACTGATTTTTTTTCTCCAACTTAACTGAGATATAATTGACATATAGTATTGTGTAACTGTAAGGTGTACAACATGTTGATTTAATACATTTATATATTGCAGTATATGATTAACAGAACAATCTATGCTAACACCTCCATCATGTCACATAATTATCATTTCTTTTTTTGTGATGAGAATATTTAAGATCTATTCTCCTAGCAACTTTCAAGTATATAGTACAGTATTGTTATCTATAATCACCATGCTGTGCATTAGATCCCGAGAACTAATTCATTTTCTAACTGGAAGTTTGTACTCTTTGACCAACATTTCTCCCATTTCTCCCACCCTCTAAGTCCTTAGTAACCACTGTTCTATTCTCTGTTTCTACAAGTTTGGCTTTTTAAGATTCCACATATAAGTGAAATCATACAGTATTTGTATTTCTCTGTCTGACTTATTTCACTTAGCATAATGTCCTCAAGGTTCATCTGTGTTGCCACAGATGGCAAAATTTAATTCCTTCTCATGGCTAGATAATATTCCATTGTGTATATGTACACACACCACATCTTATTTATCCATTCTTCTGTTGATGGACACTTAGGTTGTTTCCATATCTTAGCTATTGTGAATAATACTGCAATAAATGTGTGAGTACAGATATCTCAATATCCTATTGTCGTTTCCTTTCCAATTAAAAAATGTGCAAAGGACCTGAATAGACATTTTTCTAAAGAAGACATACAATTGGCCAACAGGTACATGAAAAGGTGCTCAACATCACTAATCACTAGGGAAATGCAAATCAAAACCACAAAGAGGTAACACCCCACAACTGTTATTATGGCTGTTATCAAAGTATAGAGGTTCCTTAAAAAACTAAAAATAGAACTACCATATGACCTAGCAATCCCACTACTGGGCATATACCCAGAGAAAACCATAATTCAAAAAGAGACATGTACCACAGTGTTCACTGCAGCTATACTTACAATAGCCAGGACATGGAAGCAACCTAAGTGTCCATTGACAGATGAATGGATAAAGAAGATGTGGCACATATATACAATGGAATATTACTCAGCCATAAAAAGAAATGAAATTGAGTTATTTGTAGTGAGGTGGATGGACCTAGAGTCTGTCATACAGAGTGAAATAAGTCAGAAAGAGAAAAATAAATACTGTATGCTAACACATATATATGGAATCTAAAAAAAAAAAAAATGGTTCTGAAGAACCTAGGGGCAAGACGGGAATAAAGACGCAGATGTAGAGAATGGACTTGAGGACATGGGGAGGGGGAAGGGTAAGCTGGGACGAAGTGAGAGAGTGGCATGGACTTATGTACACTACCAAATGTAAAATAGATAGCTAGTGGGAAGCAGCCGCATAGCACAGGGAGATCAGCTTGGTGCTTTGTGACCACCTAGTGGGGTCGGATAGGGAGGGTGGGAGGGAGACGCAAGAGGGTGGTGATATGGGGACATATGTATATGTATAACTGATTCACTTTGTTATAAAGCAGAAACTAACACACCATTGTAAAGCAATTATACTCCAACAAAGATGTTAAAAAAAAAAAAAGAAGACAGGAGACGACAGGCATTGGCGAGGGTGTGGAGAACAGGGAGCCCTCGTGCACTGCTGGAGGGGATGTAAATTGTCACAGCCACCCCACCATGGAGAACAGTATGGAGGTTCCTCAACAAATTAAAAATAGACTATTGACTGTTAATGGCTTACACCTGTCCTCTCTTCCCCAACAGCCTGTAGCTGAAGAGTGACTGACAACGAGATACAAAAATCCAGTCCCTGTGCTTAAGGTGGGAGCAACTCTCTGGTGCAGTAGGGTCCAGGGCTTCCTCTGGGATCAGCGGAAGCCAGGCTCCGGCTGAGACCACATCCTACTCAGTTCCTTTCCATGCCCCATCTGCTGCCCTCACGCTGTTGCCTTGGGGCGGAGCACTGCCCCAAGGAATCACTCATCCTCAGATTCCCACCTCAGACCCTACTTCTAGGAAATGTGACCTAAGCCAGGCAGAATTCCAAACTTTATTACTACCAGTCCTTACAGCCCAAGTCCAAGATCAGCCAAGAATTGCAACAAAACCTCAGTTATCTAACACACTCTCATGCAGTATAATAATAAATGCAAAGCTAGCATCAAAGAGTTTGAATCTCTCAAGTGAAAAATCCTTTCTACGCAACTTTTTATGGAGCGCATCAGTGGGTGCATAAATGAATGAATGAATGAATCCTAAAAATCTACAGGGACTGTGAACACCTGCTGTGGGGTTTCCCAGAAGTACAGGCAAGTGCCGCTGCTCTTTGGCGAAAGTCCATCGTGAAGCAGAGAGTTTGAAAGTCAGCCTCTCCCTCATCTAAACGTTATTCTGCAACATCAAGGCTGAACTCCAATTCCTCTTCCATGAAGTTTCTTCTAGAAGTTGGCTAAATCCCCTGGAAGGGATTTTGCTCTCCACCAAACACTGTTGTCTGAATAATTTATTTGACTTTTATCAAACACCTGTCTAAGAGATCAGAGTTACTGCTGCTGAAATAAGAGTGTTTTGAATGTCGCAGACAAGTCAAAATGACTGATAATAACATGAAAACAATCCCATTGTTAAAGGCAAAAGAGTCCTTAGGGAAAATAGCACTTTAGAATGTGAATCGAGAAAGGGGAAGTGAGGAGCTCTGAGTAAGCACACTGGACCTAGGGAAGAAAAGCTGTGTTTGCTTTCTGCCATGTATAATTTGTGTAACCTTGAGTAAGTGACTTGATGACATCACAGTGTCAGGAGAAGAAAATGGCATAATGCTTGTGGGTTGTGAAAGCCTTACAAAGTGCTATTTATTATTATTATCGCTATGTTCCATGCCTTGGAGGATTATTCATCTGTCCTTTATTCATTATACTTATATGAATCAAATTTCAAGAAAGCTAGTGAATATTGTAGACGTATTAAAAATTAATTTATATTATAGGTCTTAGATTTAATCCAAATTCATCCCACTGTTCTACACTGAATAACTAATAAGATTTCCATGTTAATAACCTTGTATTTAACTTGAAAATAAAATTATATTTATCAACCATTATAGTCCATTACATATGGAGAAATTAATTACCTCCTAGGTGCCAAGCACTGTGCTAGGCAAGCCTAAGATGCAAAACATCATGACTCTTATTGTAGAGAAGGGAAGATAGGCATTACACTGATACACACAAAAGGGACTGTGTAGTTACAAATTGTGGCAACTTGTAGGAAAGAACAGAATGGATGCTATGAGAGAGAAAGGCAGAAGGACAGAGAATGCTTCTCTAAGGAACTGATGTTAGCTGAAATCTGCATAATAAGGTGAAGGTCTGGGCGAGGAAGGTCTGGGCAAGGAAGCTCTAAAGAGAACAGCCTCTGGGATGGCCCCGAGTTAGGAAAAGCTGTGTGCGGTGGACTAATGGAGAGACATGGCAGAATCACAGTGTGTATTTTAGGCTAGGGAAACTAAGGTACAACATTTTAGAAGAGTAATCAGCAAATCATTTTGGGCAAGATTTGAAACCTCTCTCTGTCCCAGTCTCCTCATCCATAAAATTGACCTAATAATATCTGCTACTAGGTTGACATCAGTTAATAAAAAGAACTAAAATTTGCCCTGCACATATGAATTATTTTACAAATGTATTATTCTTAGTATATTCATATAAACACAACTTGTTATTTTTAAGTTGTTGACTCAATCATTAGTGACAGCTCGGAACATTTAATTATGTTTAAAAGCATAATGCAAATGTTTTAAACCCTGGAGCACAGCCCAGCTGACAGAAATTGGTGGAAAAGGAAGGGGAAGAAATGTAGGGAAAGTAGCCATCTTAATTACTCATCTTGCAAAACAAGAGTTCAAGGCTAAAATGGGTAGCATAAGAAAGGGAGAGTCAAGAAGCTACTTAAATGTGGAGAAAAGGGAACCCTTGTACACTTTTGGTGGGAATGTAAATTTGTGCAGCCACTGTGAAAAACAGTATGGAGGTTTCTCAAAAAACTAAGAATAGAGCTACCATATGACCCTGCAGTTCCACTCCTGGGCATATATCTGAAACAACCAAAAACACTAATTTGAAAAGATACATGCTCCCCAATGTTCATAGCAGCATTATTTACAATCGCCAAGATATGGAAGCAACCTTAGTGTCCATCAACAGATTAATGGATAAAGAAGATGTGGTATATATATATGCAATGGAATACTACTCAGCCATTAAAAAGAATGAAATTTTGCCATTGCAGCAACATGGATGGATTTGGAGGGCATTATGCTAAGTGAAATAAGTCAGACAGAGGAAGACAAATACTGTAAGATATCACTTATATGTGGAATCTTAAAAATACTAGAAACTAGTGAATATCATAAAAAGGAAGCAGACCCACAGATATAGAGAACAAACTAGTGGATACCAGTGGGGAGAGGGGGAGGGGCAATAGAGGGGTGAGGGAGGTACAAACTATTGGTTGTAAGGCAGGCTCAAGGATGTATTGTACAACACGGAACATAGCCGATATTTTGTAATAACTCTAATGGAAAGTAACCTTAAAAATTGTATAAAATTTTTTTAAAGTAATAAATAAAATATAGGCAACAACAACAAAAAAGGAAGCTACTTAAAGCTACCAACATAACCACAAGGAACGTTAGAAACAGTGATGTAACTATTGAGAAGGGATAGGAAAGGAAGAAGGCAATGGGCTTAATCTTTGTGGAGCTGAGAACAGTGACCACCTGCATGAACACTGCCTGGCAGTTAGGACAAAAAGCAATGACAACCCGTGTCCACATGACCAACTTGTTTGTACCAGAAAACCTTTGCCTGGAAAAGAAAGATTATTCATCAATAAATAACTTTACCATCACCTTCAGGAAAGTCCAGTAGATCACATTTTTTTAGACAACAGCTCACTTGGGAAAACATCTCGCTTGTCAAATGTTTTCTTATCCAGTCTCATTTTTAAGACCTTCACTTCACTGCTTAACAATTCATGTCCAATCCCAATGGCTCCAACCACCCAAGCATAGGCCTCAAGAACCTATAAAGTTATGTTCTGACCTTCTCTCTGAGACACTGCTGAAACTCTACCAAGCTGGCATTCTCCCTTATTGCACTAAGTTTTAGCTTTGCTTTATTTACAGCTTGGTAATATTCTGGAGGAATTCAACAAAGCAAAAAGTCAGAAGATAAGGTTGAGTTGCTAGTTCAACAGACTGGGGTAGAAATGTAGTATCTGGAGATTTGAATGAAGCACCAGTATAGGTACAACAGAAATGTATAGAAATAGTCACCTCAGAAGTAAAGCTTAGAAACAGTCATCTCAAGAATGGAATTAAGTAGAAGAGGATGGTTTTTCATTGAGGATTTTATGCGTTACTTCAATTTGACATATGAATTTTGCTTTGACAAAACCTAAAAATTTACACTAAATGAAAAGATAGTAATGATCAGAAGTGCAAAAATCAGCACTAAAATATTATTCTTCAGTTCTTCCAGAATGTGACACCCTATGGACCTTTCAAGATTTTTCTTGATTTAATTGGATTCTGCTGGCCCAGCAGAGTATCTGGTCCATAGTAGGTATTCAGATTCATTAAACATTTGTGGCATTGAGCTGGCATTGGAATCTCACAGCATTAAAAAATACTTAGATATTTCCAGTGGTTAAGATGCTGTTTCTTTATTGGTCTGTTAATTTGAGTTTCAGTTGAATCAGCTGTCAATTTTGGGGGTGTGTTTGGAGACCATCCTTTGGAATCAGGAATGAAGTAGGAATGCAAGAGAAACAGAGGAATTAACCTGGTGACATTCCTTTTAAAGTCATTCTGAGCTTGTTCTTGAGGATTCAGTGCTACGAGGTAAGCACATATGGTAGGTAAAGTAATGTCCTCATCAGATCTCCCTTCCAGAGAGAACCTTCCATGAGGAGGCCAGCTGCTGCCCTTTGGCCTCCTTTGGAATCCACAGCATCATTCATGCAGAGATGCACTTTCCCGGGCCCATCCCTAGCCTGTCACTGAGGACAGTGAGGAAGCAGAGCCGGGTTGTCCTTGCCCAAAGCAAGACTCCTTCTAAGGGGCTGTCTTTGCTCCGGAACTGCCCACTGGCCCAGCCAGGACTTTCTCAGATCCGTGCTGTGGTCAGAGGCTCCTCCTACCTACTCCTCCCACCTCCTCTCTCCTCTCACAGGTAGATAGACCTGCATTGTGGTCCAAAGGCTTTCCCTCCCTCCCTCCTGCTGTTCCCATTTACTTCCTCCTTCCCAGGAATTTCCCCCAACAAATCTTCTGCACACCTATTTCTTGGTAGGCATCTGCTTCTCAGAAGCCCTGAACTGATATATGTACAGAGCCAAGGAATTCGTTTATGGTGGTGAGGGGAGAGCAGATGTCTGTCCTCTTTTTTCCAAAAAATGGAAACGTTGTCTCCTGGGCGCTTCTCCTCTTACTGCTTACAAGGAACTTAAGGAATGTTGGGAAGCCTTTTTGAAATTTCCTTGGAGAAATGGAGAGGAAGGGCTCTTAATTTGCATGCCTCCTTTTCTGGTCAGCTTCTCAGAGTATCAACTTCATACATTAGATCGTGCTCACTGGGCAGCTGCTCCGTATTTTAGTAAATTTTCTAAAATGAGCCTCAGCATCAGTAGATAGGTGAAGTGCTGGTTCCATGTAAAAGCACAGCTTGTATGACATGGATTGTGAGAGAGAAACAGCCCTGTGTGTGAGTGTAGACAGGGTTTGTGCCACTGTGGTTGGCAGGGACATGCGGCACCCAGACTGCCCGCTTGGCCCTGTTTGCCTATCGAGGCACTACTCTGATGGACGGTGCTCACTCCAGAGCTCCCTGCTGGGTTGCCCGCTGCTTCCTGGGCTCTTCCTTGCAAGTTCAACTTCCCCTCTGCCTTCTACAAGCCTTGGTCCCGGAGAAGCATCTGGAAATCCAAACTCCTTTTGCTTTGAATCCAAGCTGCATCAGGCACTGAGTGTAAATGTGAAAGAAAAGAAAAAGAAAGAGAACATATAAATGAATTCACAGAAAAGGAATTTGCAGCAGATGAGGAAATAAAAATAAATAGAGATGTGTTGGTTTCTTAGAAAACATTTTATAACCCTGGGAAGCTACTTTGAATGACTAGTGTCTGCAGTGTTACAGAACAGAAACTGTTGGCCCGCAGGGTCCAGTAACACAGATATACACATGTGAGGTTTTCCCAAGACCTGGACGTATCCTGTGTGTGAGAGCCACTTGCTCGTGGAGCTTTGTTTCTATGGAAGCATCAGGAAAAAAAATCACTTTTTGTCCCCGGAAAGTATACTCTGACAGTGGAAAGTCAAATAAATGTATTTTTTAGGGAACAGTAGGGAGACACAGAGCAGGTGAGCTGCCAAATGAAATTTTATTAGGCAAGCACATTCCGAGTGGTCAGGGAGAAAGAAGACTTCAGAAGAGCTTTTTGATAAGTGACGCCAGAGACAAATTCCAAAGGAGAAGTTTTGGTGGAGATGAGTTGGGAGTGGGAAATGGTTTGATCACTCCCGGCTGCAAGCTGCGAAGGGGGAATCCTCTTAGCTGCCTGCTGAGTTGTTCCCTGGGCAGCGGTGTGGTTCTGTGGTTCAGATGCGGCTTGGGGACCTGGGTTCGAGTCCAGCTCTGTCCTGGCTGTCACCTAGCAGCTCTGCCATCAGCTTCTCTGGGTCTCAATGGCTTCATCTATAAAACAGATTTAAATAGCTACCTATTAAGGTTGTTGTGAGGCTTAAATACATGTGTTTGGGGAATACCCTCCAAATAGGTTGGATAATGTTATATTTGGGGAAGCCTTGGTTGGTTAGCTGAGGCGTGCCCCTGTGAGGAGGAGTGCATTCGTTAAAATCTCCTGTGTTAACCAGAAGCCATCAGGGAACCCTGGACACTCAGAAAAGTAGAATTTAGAGGGAGATGGTTACATTCGTGGGGTTAAGTCGTCTGTGGTCCCATCAAGGTGGAGAAATACACTGAGGGCTCAGGTCACTCCCTATGAACCGTCACCTGTGCCCTGTCCTTTAACACAAGTTCTTAATCTTTTATTTGTCCCGGGCTCCAACTTCATTTTGTCTGTGACGATAACTCCATAAGTAAAAATCTTGTGTTAAATTAGAGGCTATGGGAGCTCAACTAACTATAAGTTCTTAAAAACATACTAAATTAGTTAGAATGCTGGGAAATTATTGCCCGTCTTTGGCATACGTGCGCACACGCGCGCACACACACACACACACACACACACACGGAAACATTTCCATGACAGCAAGTATGCCTGTGTCTTAGTTCTTTCTTTTGGGGAAAAAAAAAAAAAATCCAACCTGTAGACAGCAGATGGCGACAGTTGATCGTATTTAAACTACAGGTAAACTGGGTTTTAAGAAGGAGTGTTTAGAAGCACTGCTCTCCTCAGTTACTTTTTGTTTGTTGTTTTCTTCTCTTTTCAATAACGTCAAGATTGCGACTCAGCAGAATTAAAAGCAATCATGAAAGTGATTGTAAGGAAACAGACCAACTCAAACAAGGGTTTAAGGCCCTCAAAAACATTGTTATATTTGCTTTCGAGCACTTTTTAAGAGCAAGTTTTAGAAGGGGGAGGAGTAAAGGGCCAAATACCTTGGACAATCGCCCAATGTAGGTAGTCTGATTAAAATCACTGTTCATTTCTGGAGTGCTCAGAGACACTGCGTCCAAGCTGTGTTCTTTGTATTCGGCTCTCACATACAATTATTGGCCAAAAATTGCAGGCTGGGCCCCTAGAGGATATGTTTTACAGGTCATGAATGTTCTTAATGTTTAATTCTTTTCAGAGCTTCACAAAGCCGCGTGAATTCCAGGCCTGAGTTTTGTTCCTGGTTATCTGTCCACCATCTTGTGCCTGCAGATGGGATGCGGGGGACACTCTGTGTCTGGATGTGGGAAGAAAAACCATCGGAATGTTAAATTTCTCTCTAGACACAAACTGCTTGTGCAAAAATGTATTGTAATGCTGGGACACACAGTTGTCCATGGAGCAAAAAGAAGGGCTAAGAAGAACACAGGAAAAATTAATAATATAAGCCAAGTACATAGTTATTTGTGAAGGTCAGTGTCAAGATTGGGGAAGTTTACAAAATATGTCGATGACAGCAAATGAAAACTGTCCACATGCTGACTACATATTTCCTCACTTTTAAAGATGACATTAAAATGGAAGATCCTTAGCTGTTCTCCGAGTATTAATATTTTAAAGTGTTCTATTGCTTCAGCATCATGATAACACAAGAGAGAGAGGATGCTTGTATTTCCAGTCAGGCAAGGTCAAGCTGGAAGGCCAGAGACAGGGAGTAGAGGAAGAGTGCATGTGTAAAGAATATTCTTATCTTCGCTTTGTGCCACAGATCATATACGCCTGGCAGTTTTCTAGGTTTTGGCTCCACTCTAAAGCTTGCTGTTACTTCGCGATCTAAATGAAGGACGTTTGTGTCCCCTCACAAAATCCTTCCAGTTATCTAGCTAGTTATATTCATCCAGTTAATGCAGGTGTCGAAAAACAAGACAACAGACAAAACCCCAAAACAAATTTTTAATGAAAAGTTTTAGGATTAATTCTTACTTTGTAATTTTATTCCAGTTGATGTCTTCATTGAATATCCTGAATAAGTTTTTAAGCAACCAGCCATAAAACAATATACCTGTAACATCTGCTTATTTGTGGAAGTGTGAAAACTATAGATGTGGCTACATAAGGAAAAAAAACCTGAAGAAAATCAATATAAAACATAGATAATTTCAAAGCAACTGATTTGAAACTAACTTCCAAATATCTTTTAAAAATCTGAATCTAAAAAAATATTCTCTAGACCATTGGTTGACTGAATTTAAGCATTTTTTTAAGCAAAAAAAAGCAGAGATTTGAACACAGTACTTGTTATATTAATGTGGCACTAAAAACCATCTAAAGGTTAAAAATTAGGGAAATCATTTAGCAAATGAAGGCATGTTCATTCATGAAGATGTTTTATTGTTAGAATAAGTAATTGACATGATAATGTATGGTCTTAATATTTTTGTAAATGTAAGGATACAGAGTTGTACAAACAGTGTGAATGCTAAAACACCATAGATTTTTAAATAATTTCATAGAAAATTAGAAGAAAATTTACTAATATCTCCATACTAGAAACACTTAGGAGTGATGTTTTGGTTAGTTTAAAAAAATTTTCCCTATTATTCCCCCCGCTGCAGTTTTAATGGCTCTGTACTTTTTATTAGGAAGATACATACAAGACATGTACAGATGCACAGTTTAAGCTGTGTATAGTTGTTTCCAGCCTCAGTTTATTCTTTCTCAAAACGAAGGCATTATCGTATCCCATGGCTCTGTAGCATAACAACCCTCAGAGTATTAAAAAAGAAAAAAATACTTAAAGTGACTAATAAGAGTTATATGAATTTTAGAGGTGGCTTTTTGGTAGCTTTGTTATTAAAATAAGACTCTTATTTAGCGAGAAAACATGTATCATTGGTGATACAAAAGTAGAGGTTTCCCCTCTGTAAAAATAGCACCCTGCCTGACTTGGGACCCTTAGAGAGTTATTCCTTTTGGTTAAAATGCTGGCCTCTAGAATTCCTCTTGAAAGTAAAAGTGGAGACTGCTAGAGCACCAGCTCTCCTGAGATTTTTGAATCATAAAGAGCAGCGCAAGAATTCTCAAACCAGATGTGCCCAGTGGGGAGGAGGGCCAGGGTTTAGGGAAGGGAGGCTCTCCCCATAGTTCAGCCCCAGGCGGTTTCCAGGGAACACTGATCACCACCCACTCAATCCTGCTCACAAACAAAAACACAAATAAGCCCAGGTCCGCAAGGTCTGTGCCTCGGGGGAAACAGGGTGGCCTGACGAGGCTCAGCACCAACACCGTGGCCCTGAGAAATGGCAGGCATCTCGGGAGATCTTCCCGTACCCTCATCCTCTCCACCCTGTGCAGAGAAGCCACGCTTTGCTCCTGGCAGAGGCCTGGTGTGGATGGCTGGTTGGTCTGAACGAGCCCGTGAGTCAGCAGTTAGGAGCGAGGGGCTGGCTTTGCTGAGGGCAGCTGAGCTTCATACTGTGGCTACAGGGAAACCTCCTCTGGGCCTTGGACCATCCCCTCACTGTCTCCAGCACTGGTGCAGACAGTTAGGAATTGACTGTATTCCACCAAATGGAGAGTCACTCATTTCTAGCAAGTTTCCCAGAGCCCTCCCACTCCTTCTAAACTCCTCAGTGTGTACTTTTCCCGCCTGTATTAACAATCTGGGAGAAGGTAGGGCACAGGGAGCAGCAGGCCCATTCAGAGGACTTTCTGTGCAAACCCAAGAAAGAGACCTATTTGCAACTCTGTGGCAGGCGCCCCCCTTCCTGCGCCTGGCCTGTCACTCTTCTGTCCAGTTTCCTGGGCTTTTGCGGGGGTCTCCACAACTATTTGTCTTTTTGCATAGAGAGGAAGGGGGCAGGAGGAGGAGCGGGTGAGGGAGAGGAGAGGAAAGGAAAACACAGTTGTGCCTCCTGGAGAACACGATTAGGATCCAGACATCTTGGTTATGGGTTTGTGGGGTAGTTGCTGTACTTCCTATAAATTCCAGTCTCATTTCACAGCTTAAGCAAATATGCATTTGGTGGCTGTAGAATAGTCATAGAAGAGAACCGTATCCTACATAAGTCTCATTACAATCATTTAGAGGAATAAAAGCGTTAACATATGGTGATGTATAATATAGCAGGTGACCAATCTGTGACCCCCAAACCTTATGAAATTTCAGGCTTTTTTCCCCTCCTTATTCTAATGGGTATTTTATTTTATAGGATCACAGTGAGTGACACAAAGGTCTAGTAATTGCTGAAACTTACAGAGTATTTGCTAGAGGGCAGAGACAATTCCAAGGATGTACAACAAAAAGAAATTTTTAATCTTGTTGGTTTGAATCTCTGCAATCAGGTACAGAGCCAAGAATTAAAATCTTCAGAAACACTCGTAAATTGGGATCACATGTGTTTGTGTATAAAGCACTCCTATGTGTTATTGAAACCTTTTTGTCTTAAATGCATACACAAAAGACCATCTTAAAGGTATGTATTTATAATATTTAAAACCGTGTTTTGGATATTTATGCTGCAAAAAGCACTTTTAATTTCATATGGCTTTCTGGGTGTGTGTGTATTATTTTTCACTTAGTTTTGGTGACTTCTTAAGTCTGTTTTCCAATCCCCCACCCCCACCCCCACCCCGCCCCCTTTCTCTTTCCCAGTCTCTCTCTTTCCTTAAAACAAGGCAGCTAAGTTGCGCTTGAACCAGTTTCAGACTTGAAAGATTTAGTAAGCAAAAATGCTTTATAACATTTTCAGTGGGAGTTCTTAACAGATGTATTCTTCCTCTTGAGGCTTTCCCTGCTGTTTGATCTTTTTCTCCAAAGCAATTCATTATAATATGATGGGCAAAACCCCAGGTGGGATAATTATGCCGAGTGGACCAGCAGCCAGAACACTGCATCCATCCTTCAGGACGAAAGCTGTCACCCTGCAAGGCTGCCCCAGCCAGTGTGGCTGTGGACTACTGAGGGGCCAGGGGAAGGGTAGGAGGGATGGCTGTTTGGATCAGGTGATGAGTCAGAAACCTGTAATTGGGCTGAGTTTCTTTAGAGCCACTGAAATAAGCATTGCCCATGACCTTTAGGGAACAAAGCATGGAGTGAGGCCAAAGGGGTAGACATATTATAGAATCAGGATGTCAGGTCAAGCAGAAATTTTGTTTTGTTTTTAGTTATTTCAAGTTGCCAGTTGCTGGTCTTTCTAGAGTGAAGTAACCAAGTCAACATAGAAAACTCAGCTCTTCCGGGAATAAGCCCCAAATTTGCTCTTTTAAGTTACGCTACTGTAAGGGGGCAAACCGGTATTTGTTCCTCTGGACAGTCATGTAAAGGGAGTTCTTTTTTTGGGGGGGGGTGGCGAGGGTGGTTCCAGGTGAACAAGGCAGATGGAAAGTATTCTCACCTCCCTGTGACAGAGGCTATCAGAGAGGGTGGCAGGACTCTGTCTCCAGTCTCCATGACCCCCACGCCAACTCCCCACCATGCATCACTGTCTAAGAGCTGAGACATTGAGAATTCAAGCCTTATTCAGTCAAGTCCATGGTTGGCCATAGAAGGGGTTTTGGTCAACCAGGACGTCTGGCAGTGCACAGAGGACAGTGGATTGGTGGGGAGTGGAATCGGGCTGGGCTCCCTTCAGGGACACTACTCTTCATTCTGTTTTACCACATCTGACTGTAGTCATTTTCACTCTCTAACAAATAGTGGCTTAAAACAAGGTGAAAGTATTATGTCAGTTCCATGGGTTAGGAGTCCAGACGGGTTAACTGGGTCCTCTGCTCATGTTCTCACCTGGCTGAAATCAAGGTGTCAGACAGGGCTGCAGTCTCACCTAAGGTCTTCTTTCAAGTTCACAGCCGAGGCCAAATTCAGTCCTTACAGGTGTAGAATCGAGGCCCTCAGCTCCTGGAGGACTTGAACTTTCCCTGCCAGGTGACCTTCTTCACAACATGACCATTTGTGTCTTCAAAGCCAGCAGCAGGGTGTCTCTGATGACTTTCTCTTTTTCTGATCTGTACTGATGACTTTCTCTTTTTCTGATCTGTACACCCCTTTTTTTTTTTTTTTTTTTTTTTTTTTTTTTTAAACATCTTTATTGAAGTATAATTGCTTTACAATGGTGTGCTAGCTTCTGCTTTACAACAAAGTGAATCAGTTACACATATACATATGTTGCCATATCTCTTCCCTCTTGCATCTCCCTCCCTCCCACCCTCCCTATCCCACCCCTCTAGGTGGTCACAAAGCACCGAGCTGATCTCCCTGTGCTATGCGGCTGCTTCCCACTAGTTATCTATTTTACATTTGGTAGTGTATATATGTCCATGACACTCTCTCACCCTGTCACATCTCACCCCTCCCCCTCCCCATATCCTCAAGTCCATTCTCTAGTAGGTCTGTGTCTTTATTCCCATCTTGCCACTAGGTTCTTCATGACCTCTTTTTTTTTTTTTTTTTCCCTTAGATTCCATATATATGTGTTAGCATACTGTATTTGTTTTTCTCTTTCTGACTTACTTCACTCTGTATGACAGACTCTAACTCCATCCACCTCATTACAAACACCTCCATTTCATTTCTTTTTATGGCTGAGCTGTACACCCCTTTTAAGGCACTTACCTGATTAGGAAAGGTCCAGAATGAGCTCTCTTTTGATGAACTTAAAGTCATATAATTAGGGACCTTAGTTATATCTCCAAAATCCCTTCACTCTTGCCAGAAAACATAATCACAGAATGATATCCTATCCTATTCAGAGGTCCTGTGCACTCTTTTTTTTTAACATCTTTATTGGAGTATAATTGCTTTACAATGGTGTGTTAGTTTCTGCTTTATAACGAAGTGAATCAGTTATACATATACATATATCCCCGTATCTCTTCCTTCTTACGTCTCCCTCCCTCCCACCCTCCCTATCCCACCCCTCTAGGTGGTCACAGAGCACCGAGCTGATCTCCTCGTGCTATGCGGCTGCTTCTAACTAGCTATCTATTTTATATTTGGTAGTGTATATATGTCCATGCCACTCTCTCACTTTGTCCCAGCTTACCCTTCCCCCTCCCCGTGTCCTCAAGTCCATTCTCTAGTAGGTCTGCGTCTTTATTCCCGTCTTGCCCCTAGGTTCTTCATGACCTGTGCACTCTTAAGGGGAGGGGATTATACAGAGCATGTACCCCAGGGGCTAGGAATATTGGGAGAATTCTGCCTGCCACACTGATTAGAACACTCCCTTTATTTCCTAGTGAAAATTTTTATGTTCTAAACAGCAGGTTGCTACTTTGGTTTGGATATCCTAGCTAGGTATTATAAGCATTTCGTTGTTTGTCCAGTAATGAAAGAAATTCAAACTAGAAACTCCTCAACTGGCATGTCACATTCATTGAGAATACTTTTATAGCTCTACACTTAATTGTAAGTTTTGTTAATATCACATCACCTTTATTCAGTCTAACTTGTATATATCAGAGAAGCCTAAAGGCATGGATTAGAGATAAAAGTGACTTTAGAAATATTTAGTGGTTCCAAATTTGGGGGCATCAGAAAAAAATATGTATGATCATCTCACACAACATAAAACTATTAATTGAAAAAATAAAAAGCATAGATCTACAATGAATTCAATAACATTCTAATCTTGTATTTTATGAATCACAAAAATATACACAGACATTTAAGAAATAGTGTATGCGATGTGTATGTGTGTATATATATATAAAACCTAATGTTTTATAATATATAGTTTTAGATATATATATATAATTATACATAATCTAATTTATTCCATCTATCAGCAGTTCTTGAAACACACAGATTTTTATAACCTCAGGCAATACATCTATAGCTGCCTAGAGAAGAATTGATCTATTCTAGTTTATAGATGAGGGGCGTATCATTAAATAAAACTGTAAAGAAAATGAGATAGGTTCAGAGCCCCAAGGTCGATGAGAAAAATGAAACTAGAATAAAGATCTCTCAGGCCTGTGAAATTTCTGAACATGTCATGCTGCTTAAACTTTGAACCACAAACATCTAAGTGTCTCTGCTCAGAGAAACTCTGCAAGTTAATAGATCCTCTCTGCTTGGTTGTGTTTGAGAAACCACACTCTCTACACAGTACAGGTTTACCTCTGAGATATTCAGTTCCAGACCACTGCGATAAAGGCAGTCACACAAATTTTTGGTTTCCCAGTGCATATAAAAGTTATGTTTACACTATACTGTAGTCTATTAAGTACTCAATAGCATTATGTCTAAAAAAGCAATGTACATACCTTAATTAAAAGAAACTTTATTGCTTAAAATGCTAACCATCATCTGAGGCTTTAGTAAGTCATCATTTTTTTTTGCTGGTGGAGGGTCTTGCCTTTATGTTGATGGCTGCTGACTGATCAGGGTGATGGTTGTTGAAGGTTGGGGTGGCTGCGGCAGTTTCTTACAATAAGACAACAATGACGTTTGTCACGTGGGTTGATTCTCACGAACGATTTCCCTGTAGCATGCGTTGCTGTTTGACAGTATTTTACCGACAGTAGAGCTTCTTTCAAAATTGGAGTCAATCCTCTCAACCCTACCACTGCTTTATCACGTAAGCTTATGTCATATTCTAAGTCCTTTGTTGTCATTTTAACAATCATCACAGCATCTTCACCAGTAGATTCAATCTCAGGAAACTACTTTCTTTGCTCATGCTTAAGAAACAACTCCTCATCCCATTAAAATTGTATCATGAGCCTACAGCAATTCAGTCACATCTTCAGGGTCCACTTCGAATTCTATGCTTTTGCTATTTCTGCCATATCTGCAGTGACTTTCTCCACTGAAGTCTTGAACCCCACAAAGTCATCTGTGAGGGTTAGAATCAGCTTGTTCCAAACACCTACTTATGTTGATATTTTGACTCCTCGTGAATCATGAATGTTCTTAATGGCATCTAGAATGGTATAATAGATCCTTTCAAGAAGGTTTTCAGTTGACTTTGCCCAGATCCATCAGAGGAATCACTATCTATGGCAGCTATAGCCTTGCGAAATATATTTCTTAAATAATAAGACTTGAAAGTTAAAATGACTCCTTGATCCATGGGCTACAGAATGGATGTTGTGTTAGCAGGCATGAAAACAAAATGAATCTCATTGTACATCTCCATCAGAGCTCTTGGGTGACCAAGTGCATTGTCAATGAGCAGTAATATTTTGAAAGGAATCTTTTTTCTGAGCAGTAGGTCTCAACAGTGGACTTAAAATATTCAGTAAACCATATTATAAACAGATGTGCTGTCATCCAGGCTTTGTTGTTCCATTTAGAGAGCACAGGCAGGGTAGGTTTAGTACAATTCTTAAGGGCCCTAGGATTTTGGGGATGGCAAATGACCATTGGCTTCAACTTAAAGTCACCAGCTGTATTAGCCCCTTATAAGAGAATCAGCCTGTCCTTTGAAGCTGTGAAGCCAGGCATTGACTTCTCTCTAGCTATGAAAATCCCAGATGGTATCTTCTCCCAATAGAAGGCTGTTTCATCTACATTGAAAATCTGTTGGGTGTAGCCACCTTCACTAAACATCTTAGCTAGGTGTTCTGTATAACTTGCTGCAGCTTCTACAGCAGCAATTGCTGCTTCACCTTATTTGCACTATTACGTTATCAAGACAGCTTCTTTCCTGAAACCTCATGAACCAATCTCTGCTAGCTTCAGACTTTTCTTCTGCAGCTCCCTCACCTCTCTCAGCCTTCATAGAATTGAGGAGAGTTAGGGCCTTGCTGTGGATTTGGCTTTGGTTTAAGGGAATGTTGTAGCTGGTTTGATCTTCTATTCAGATCACTAAATCTTTTTCCATATCAGCAATAATTTTGCTTTCTTATCATTTATGTGTTCACTGGAGTAGCACTTTCTAATTTCCTTCAAGAACTTTCCCTTTTCATTCAAAACTTAGCCAATTGTTTGGTGCAAGAGGCTTAACTTTCAGCCTATCTTAGCTTTTAACATGCCTTCCTCACTAGGATTAATCATTTCTAGGTTTTGATTAAAACTGAGAGATGTGCAACTCTTCCTGTCACTGGAACACTTAGAAGCCATTGTAGGATTATTAATTGGCCTAAATTCAATATTGTTGTATCATAGAAAATAGGGAGGCCCAAGGAGAAGGAGAGATCCAGGAACGGTTGGTCAGTGGAGCAGTCAGAGTACACACAACATTTATCAATTATACTTGCTGTCTTACGTGGGCACAGTTGTGGCACACCAAAATAATTATAATAGTAACATCAAAGATCACTGATCACAGATCACCGTAACAAATGTAATAATAATAAAAAGCTTGAAATATTCTGAGAATTACCAAAATGTGACACAGAGACACAAAGTGAACAAATGCTGTTGGAAAAATGGTGCTGATAGACTTGCTTGACAGAGGGTTACCTCAAGTTTTCAGTTTGTAAAAAACACATGTCTGTGAAGTGCAATAAAGCAGAATGCAATAATACAAAGTCTGCCTGCAGTTGGGAGCAGAAAACAATTGAGCAGGAAAGACAGAGAAAGATGAAACAGGGTTAATCCCAAGTTCCTCTTGAATGAGGTTTTCTTTCCATCATAAACTTGTTGGAAGTGAATTAACTAAATCTAGAGAAAATTCAAATTCAATTATAAATCAGAAAGCTTGCTTTAAAGCAAAATGCAATGACAAATCTCCTTGGATAATCTAGAGTTTGGGATTTTGCATACAGTTCTCTTAAATCAAGATGAGAAATGGAGATTTGACTATAACTCCTAAATGAATTTTAAACAAATTTATTGAGATATAATTTACAACATAAATTTACCTATATTGTGATTTTTTAGTAAATTTACTGAGCTTTGTAACGATCATCGTAGTCCACTTTTAGAACATTTTTATCACTTCAATAAGATACCTCATATCCTTTTACAGTTAATCCGAATCCCATTCCTAAATCCCTCCCTCTGCCTTAGGCCTAGGCATTACTAATATACTTTCTGTTTCTATAGATTTGCCTGTTCTCAACATTTCATATGAACAGAATCACAGTATTTGGTCTTTTGCATCTGTTGTCTTTTACTTAGTATAATAATTTTGAAGTTTGTGTTGTAGAATTTATCAGAACTATATTCATTTTTATTGCTGAATATTATTCTGTTGTATGGACACAGTTGTTCCTTGGTATCTGTGAGGGATTGGTTTCAGGACCCACCATGGATACCAAAATCCGTGGATGCTCAAGTCCCATAGTTGTCCCTCTTTATCTGCAGGCTCTGCATCCACAGATTCAACCAATCTTGGACCATAAACACAGTACTGAATTTATTGAAAAATTTTTGTGTATAAGAGCTGTGTTGTTCAAGGGTCATCTGTATCCCACAGTCTGTTTAATCCATTCACCAGTTGGTGGAAAAGAGGTTGATTCCACTTTGTCCATTATGATAGTCCTATTATGAACATTGGAGTATAAGTTTTTGTGTGGATATATGCTTGTAATTCTCTTGGGTAGATACCCTGGGATGGAATTGCTGGGCCATGTAGTAAATTAAAGTTTCACTTTTAAGACCCAGCCAAAATGTTTTCCAAAGTGGCTATTCCATTTTGTTTTACCCCATCAGTAACATTTAAGGCTTCTATTTCTCTATATCTTCAACAATATTTGTTATTATTTCTTTTTAAAAAAATGATAGCCATTCTAGTGGATGTGAAATGGTACCTCACTATGGTTGCATTTCTCTAATGACTAATGGTGTCGGCCATCTTTTCATGTACTATTAGCTATTTGTATATCTTCTCTGGTGAAATGTCCATTCAAATCTTTTGCCTATTTTATGATGGGTTGTTTGTCTTATACAGACAGTCCCCAACTTACCGTGGTTAGACTTACAATTTTTTGACTTTACTATGCTGCAAAAACAGTGCGCATTCAGTAGAAACTGTACTTTGAATTTTGATCTTTTCCAAGGTTAGTGATAGGCAGTACCACACGCTCTCCTGATGCCACAGCTCCCAGTCTCCCGCACGATCACGAGGGTGAACAACCAATACACTTACAGCCATTCTGTACCCACACCACCATTCTGTTCTTCACTTTCAGCGCAGTATTCAATAAATTGCATGAGATATTCAACACTTTATTATAAAATGGAGTTTGTGTTAGATGATTTTGCCCAACTGTAGGCTAATGTAAGTGTCCTGAGCACATTTAAGGTAGGCTGGGCTAAGCTGTGATGTCCAGTAGGTTAGGTGTATTACATGCATTTTCAACTTATGATATTTTCAACTTACGATGGGCTTATTGGGATGTAAACCCATCGTAAATCAAGGAAGATCTGTATATGGATCTGTAAGAGCTCATTGGATAGTCTTAATATAAGATTTTTTAATCAGATATGATTTGCAGATATTTTCTTTCAGTTTATGGGTTGTCTTTTTATTTTCTCAATGATATCTTGACGTACAAAAGTTTTGAATTTTGTGAAGTCCCATTTATTGCTTTTTTTCTTTTATATATCCTGCTTTTATTGTCATATCTAAGAAAGCTGTATCTAACCCAAAGTCTTGAATATTTTATCCTATGTTTTCTTCTAAAAGTTTTACAGTTTTAGCTCATACAGTCAGGTTTCTGATCCATTTTGAGATAATTTTTGTGTGTGGTGTGAGGTAAGGGTCTAAGTTCATCTTTTGGCATGTGGATATCCATTTGTCCCAGTACCAGTTGTTGAAAAGACTATCCTGGCCTCATTGATGTGCTTTGTTACTTTTGTTGAAAGTCAATTGACCATAAATACAAGGGCCTAAATCCACTTTCCCGTGTGACTTTGATCTTGCCTTTGAGCCCAACAATAAGTGTGACAAGGAACTGGAGATTTCTGATCATCTATCTGCTTATTTCCTCCCCCTTCCCCATTTGTTGAGATGGTCACTGGCATACTCAGTGCTATCTACTCAGACTTGTGCAAAAGATCAGCACTATCTCATATATGTTATGTTTTGTTTTGTTTTTTAATTGGCTTGCAACATGTTGGCATATATCTTCCCAAGGAAAAAAATTAATGACAAAATGTTATTTCAGAGACTTTCCTTCCAACATTGGATTAGTTAGAAACTACATCAAATAAGATAATGCATGTGAAAATGCTTCAAAACCGTGAAATGCCAAACAAATGTTAGGAATTATCATTATTGCATGCAGGGGATAAGAGTAAACAGAAGCAACAGTAATGCTTTTAGAGGGCTTAAATAGACAAAATAAATGACAATGTCAACATAAGAAGGTAAAAACCATATTTGCAGATAATCCACCTGGGGGTTATTGGAAGTCAACTTTATCTGCATTACCTAAAATGTTAAGGAGTTGGGTCAGGATCAAAGAGGTTCCTCTTGCTTGGTTGGATATGGAAGATGAAGTTGTCTTAGTAATTGGTAGTTTCTACCTCTTGAAGTGAGGTATAAACTTTGCCCTGAGACATTGATTTCTCTTGTTAATAGATGGCCCTCCTTCAAGGGTGTAGGTAGAATTGGCAACTGCTTTCATAATGCCAACTGAAGTATGCTGAAAACCCCGAATAATCTAAAATCTCTCCTCCACACAGTGAGATACTTGGCTTGAAATTTCCAGGGTTAGTGAACACATTAAGGGCAGTTTATGAAAGTCTACGCATTTGTACTGATTGAGGCATTGCTACTTAGACCCAATCAAACACTTTGCTAGGAAGATACCCCATATTCATCCCCTTGCTATCTACTGTCATCCAGCAGATAACTAAGTCCTGGAGGTTTGCACATAGGCCAGATCAAATTTGGAGAGAAGGAAGTAGGGGAAAGTGGTAGAACACTGTGCAGATGGTTGCCAGAGTGGGTAATACAGAGATGGAGAGGTCCAGGCAATTAACAGGAATTAAAAGGGCGTTGCTGCCCTGGAGGTCAGGAACAAGATCCCAAATGGAGGAAAAGTGGAGGTGGGTAGCTGTAATGTGTTCCTAAAGCAGAATTTTGCCTCTGAGAAGCCCGACTCTATTAATGTTGGACATTAATATTTTCAGCTGGCAGACTACCCTGAGTTCTCAATTCTTAGATTGTTCACTACGTCATTTTATTTAGTGTTTCTCAAGCACCCCATTCCTGCATCCAAATCCTGGCTGTTTCATGGCAGTATTTATTAGTTTTTATTGACCACAGCTCTTAAAGGAAGGTTATTTTTGTGCTCCCTATTTTATAGAACAGAGAGGTTTGGAGTCTTGCTCTAATACAGGGCATTAGAGGTAGATCCATGATTATAATTATAACTTAGAGACCCTTAAGCTACATAGCTTCAGACAATCCTGTCTAAAAAGCTTAAATATCAGAAAATTGTGAGGAAACTAAAGCCATTGGAATTTTACAATGGCCCCAGATTCATTCCCTAAAATAACTTTCTGTGAACACTTAGGCGGTTGATGCCTCGAGCCTGTGGGCTCAGGAAGATTGGAGGAATGCAGCAATCATTTTTTAGTTCTCTTCATTCCAAGGCTCCCTGTAGGTTTGTTAATAAATCAAAGCACATATGGGGAGTAAAAAGGCAGAGGAAATGGGGAGGGGCTCTAAACTCAGAGATAAAAACTGCCAAGAAAGAGCCTGCCATTATAAAAGTAGAAACAAGGAGCAGGAAGACAGAAGAGGGAAGTAATAAACAAGAGGAGTCATCGTGGTGCCCTGGTGTGACACACCACAGGGGCTGGAAAACATTCAACGTTTGAAATTAGAGAAGAGGAGAAGGCAGGGAACACATTCTGAGAATAACCTTACCACCCATTGCAAAGGCTTCCATGCTGGGCTCATGGGCAAATGCAAAACAGAGACCTCAACGGCCAGTGTCCTGCACCCCAAATGGTCTTCTCACCAACATCCGTGGGCTAGTCATTCTGGAGCAGGTTTGTATTGGTCCTCTCCACGCTGTCCAGAATCAGCTCCTGACTGTCCACTCTTATCTGTCTGCATCCTTCTATTTATCATGCCCTTAAGATCACTGTATGGTGACAATTTAATAGGGAGCTTTTGTATGTCTCAAATATACAGGTATATAAAAATTGGAATTTAAAGGAGCTATTCTCTTTGACTTGGCCCTGGTATCCTGATTGCCTTCTCTTGGGCCCATCCTGATTTTGTCTTGGCCCTAAGCATTTGGGCAGGTACCTTTTTACGGCTGACTTGGATTCCCTTCTGTTGCACCACTTCCAGCACTTTTCTCATGATAGTTTTCCTTTTGCAGCAATTCTTAATCTCATCCAACTTGCTTTTTTACTGACACTGGATTCTTTGGCTGGTCTGGCCAGGTAACCACATTCATCGGAGTAAAGAGACAGGGAAAGATTTAGAACTGTTTGGAAGGACATTGGTGCCTTTTATTACCTATAGATCCATATACTTCTACCTTTAGGCAGCCTCCTTCCTCAGTAGTACCCCCATGTAACCACACCACCCCATCATTCCTCAAGCTTTGGTACCGGTATACTGTCTTCCTTTCTAATCCTCTGTCATCAGCCACCATCCTGGTTGTCTTCGTTCTCCATGTGGAGAGATTCTTGCCTTCTTACACCCCAACAATGTCTGTCCCACCCCCTGAGTCACTATCTACAGGATCACACTCAGGACATTGGCAGAAGTTGGGAAATCTTAAACTCCAATCTTCCTACTTCTGACCATAATTATCCCTACATTTTTCTCCTTCCCCTGTTCCCTATATGCAGGTTGTCTAAGACTTCTAATTATCAACTCCTTTTATTTTGTTCAGTCCACTGCTTCCTTCCTTCTGTAGCCCAACCTCTCTACAATGAAATACTTAATGTTTCATTATACTTTTTGGTCTTCTCAGCATTCTCATGACCTTGCAAATCAGTGTCAATCCAGCCATTCATTTACCCTTCCTAGAAATTAGCTGATAAATGCCACCCTCACCCCCAGTCATTCAGCTGTATAGACCTCTGTTACTACAACTTGTGGTCTCCAATCTCTAATGAGCCTCCATTTGGTTTGAAAGTTCTTTTTTTAAATTTTTAATTCTTATTGGAGTATAATTGATTTACAATGTTGTGTTAGTTTCTGCTGTACAGCAAAGTGAATCAGTTACACAGATACATATATCTACTCTTTTTTAGATTGTTTTCCCATGTAGGTCATTACAGAGTATTGAGTAGAGTTTCCTGTGCTATACAGTAGGTTCTGGTTTGAAAGTTCTTTTACACAATTCTGGCTTGCTTGCTTCCTCGATTACCCACAAGGATATGCCAAATCACTAGCACTCTTTTCATCCTCACCTACCCACTTGCCCTTCATTGGCATCAATGATGGTGACCTTGCTTCTCCTTTTCTGAGAAAATGAGAGCCATCAGGCATAACTCCATCAGAGTTCCACTCTTGCAGTTCAGAGAAGAGAAGAGCTTGTCCCTGAAATCACTCTTTAACCTGCACTGTGGACCCTGTTACTTCCCTGCATCGCCTCCCTTAATTTTCTCTGTTATCTGTGTTTTGATCCTCTCTCTCCTTCTCACTCTTCCTTCCAACCTACAAATATACTCAAATGTTTCCTACTTAAGATAATAAAATAGAAAACCTTCCATGATCCTGCACCTTTCTTACTACTGTTGTGCTATCTTTCCTTCTCTTTAAAGAGTTTTAAAAAAGATTATTTATATTCTTTGTCCACATGTCCTATGTCGAATTTGCTTATTTTTACTGTTTACTATACTTATCAAACATGTGTGCAAAAACTTAAAAGTTGAATAGTGTCCATGGATAATGATGAAAATACTATTCTCTTGAATGCTGTTCAACCCCCCACCCTTGATTTGCCATTCTCAAACATTTTTATCTTTTTCTTCAAATATTCCTCTCTAAAACTATGCTCCCATTAAGCCGCCCTTCATGTCCCTGTTCTTATTTCTTGGGAATAATCTATATCTATGTCTAACTACATATTTTTTTTTATCTCTCTGAAACTGTTAATTCTAGTGTTTGTTTGACCTTTCCTCGTGGTGTCAGTCTCTCTCTGCTGTGTTAGGGGCTTTCCTCACATGACTGGTGGTCTTTTCTTATTCATTTGCATTTAAGAAAGAGTCACCCATCAGCTCCTTGGAAATTTTGTGGCATGGACAGACTTTTGTCCACTGGTCAGTGATTGGGCTGGAGCCTGCCCATTTGGGGTGATGAGGAAGATCAGTTGTTAGTGTATCTGACATTTTATGGAACAGAATCCTTCAAGCTCTGAATTGTGTGTATGTCTAAGCCCTAGCATTCTAGGGCCCATAAATAGTCAGGGGACCCAGAGATCTCATCAGTCAGTAGAATGATCTAGCTGTTTAACATATATGGGGCTTTTTGCCCATGTCATGACCTGTTGATGCCAACTTCTGAACCCTTTCACGGTTATTTGTCCTAGTCCATTTGAGCTGCTATAACAAAATACCAGAGTGGGTAGCTAATAAACAACAGGAATTTACTTCTCACAGTTCTGGAGGCTGGAAGTCCAAGATCATGGTGCCATCATGGTTGGGTGAGGGCCCTGTTCCAGGTTGTAGACTTCTTGAATACTCACATGGTGGGAGGGACTAGGGAGCTCTCTGGGGTCTCTTTTATAAGAGCACTAATCCCATTCCTGAGGTTTCTGCTCTCATGACCTAATCACCTCCCAAAGACCCCTCCTCCTAATACCATCATATGGGGCATTAGGGTTTCAACAGATGCATATTATGGGGCCACAAACATTCAGCCCATAGCACTGAAATAATATTTTTCTCTTTGGTACTTACAGACAGTTGCTATTTACGTTTCTCATCTCTGCTGACTTTTTCCTTCTAAAAATTTGTTGACAACTATTATCTGTTGTGTCCTCTCCTGTCCTTTACTCTTGTAGTATGCAAATTTTAACTTCTTTACGCTCATTGTACTAAATATAACATAGAGAGTAAATACTCTCAGTTATTAAAGAAGCAGAAATAAATAATGTTCAATCCACTATGTTGAAATGGAGATCTCCCAATTCACCTTTTAACCTATTATAGTCAGATTTCTGGCCCCAGTCTCTATGTAAAAGCCAATGACATCCTAGTTCCTAAATCTAATGTACTGTTTTCAGTTTTTCTTACTTGTCCTCTGCAACTAGTGTCTGTTCTTTTCATAAAACTTTCCTCTCTCTTGGTTTCTATTAAACCACCGTCTTGGTTTTCCCTCTTTCCTTTTTCTTCAGTCATTCTTAGTCCAAATTGCTGGTTCCTCTTCTTTGCCTGTCTCTTTAAATATGGTTTTATCAATGTCATATTCTTGGTTCTCCCTGTCTTCTTCCTATCGATGTCCTAAATTTCCTCAGTATCGAACCAACTTTTTCCATTTTCTTTTTCAGTTTCAGAAAATAACTTTGCCTTACTCCTCCAAAGAGACAAAAGAAATAATCAGATGGGTTCTCCTGCAACTTCATGCTATGCATTCTATAACCTAATCTTATCTCTACCCATTTTTGTTTCCATTTTTAGTTTGTTTTGTTATAGATTCTTATTTTCTTATCTAAACCCAATTTCTTCACTACCACCCTGGTCTCTTCCCCTCTCACTGTTGCAGTATTTACCATATTATTGATTATGTCTTTTCTTTCTTATGTCTTCAATGTCTTTACTGAATTTTTGACATCAGTATGTCACCATGGTCAAGACTTTCCCATTTTATAAACAAAACAAAATGACACCAAACCATTTTTTCTCTATCTACCAAAGAATTGTTTATACATTTCATTCCCATTTCCTCATCTCCATTCACATCTCAACATCCAACCTTAATTTCAGTCTCATTGGTACAAGCAAGCAGATTTCACCAAAGTCACAATGATCTCCCTGTTACTAAACCCAGTAGACAAATTTCAGTTCCTATCTTAGGTAGATTATCAGTGACATTTTACTCTCTTGGCTGTTTCTTTCTTCCTTTCTTTCTTTTCTTTTCCCTTCTTTCCTTCCTTCCTTCCTTCCTTCCTTTCTTCTTCTTTTAAATAGTTTTCTTTATTTCAGCCTTTTTTTTTTTTTTTTTTTTGGCCATACCATGAGGCATGTGGGATCGTAGTTCCCTGACCAGGGACTGAACCCATGCCCCCTACAGTGGAAGCACAGAGTCTTAACCACTGGACCACCAGGGAAGTCCCTCTTGACTGTTTCTTAATTCTTTAAACAGTTTCTGGCCTCAGCTTCTGTGGCAACAGATCGTCTTGATTATCCTCCCACCTTCATGACCCAGCCTTCATTTTCTCCTTTGTAGTCTTCTTCTCTACATAGTCATTAAATGTTGGAGTTTGTGTAGCTTCATCCTAGCCACTTTTGACTTCTCACTTAGTGTACTTTCCCTCTCCCATGGCCACAACTACCATGGGAGACATTTACTTTTTTAAAATCTCAGGCTCAGTTGAAGGAAGAACTCACCACTAATTAATGGCAACACGGAGCTGAATGTATTTCTCACTCGTAAGGGAGAGTTATGATGCTTTTACACACAGTCTCTCCAAACAAAGCAGACTACTGATTTTACCTTGGAGTTTTAGGAAGTATCCAGTTCAGAGAATGGGCTGATATCAGCTGGAGAAGCATGGCTGCTTGGGTAAGGCTGCTGAAACTGGTTGACTTCTCAGTGTGTTTACTGGGCTGAAGCTCTTGCCAACTGATTGTCTTTCAAAAGAGGGGCCCTGTTGCTCATTGGCCTGCTTTCAAAAACCTGTTCTCTGAGCATGTTTTCATTGATTGATTAAGCCTATTTAAAACTGGTTGTAATGGTAACTAGTTACCATAGCTACAAAACAATAAGTCTATTCCAACGAGTATGGGAATTATTAAATTCTTCCTTGAACTATTTAAAAAAACAAGAAACAAAAGTGAACTTCAAATCTCCAAACGTGTATATGTTGTTCCGATTTGGATATCTCAAACACACCTAAATTCAACATGCCCAAAACCAAATGCGTGTTCTTCCTCGCAAACTTGATCCTTCTCTTGAAAGACACATCTATCCATCTAGATAAGGAGTTGGCAAACTTGCTGTAAAGAGCCAGATAATAAGCCTTTTAAGTTTTGTGGACCACACAGTCTCTGTCATGACTACTCAACTCTGCCATTCAAGTATGAAAGCAGCCATAGACAGTACATAAAGAGATGGGCATGGCTGTGTTCCAATAAAACTTTATTTACAAAAACAGGCAATAGCCCAGGACTTAGGATTTCCTGCCGTAGTCTGGCTGTCACTGATCTAGATGGTCCAACCATTAACATAGGAATTATTTTGGACCTCCCTTTCTCTATCATGTACCATGTCCTACATATGCCAACATGTTATCAACTTTGGTTTTTGCATTTATTGTTCTATTTTATCAGAACAACATGCCCTCTTTGCTGAGAAATATGCCTAGAAAATAGCAGTGCCTCCCAATAGGACCTTACCCCTACCCATAATGTTTTTTCTAGGGATGGACAAGTGATTGAAATTTAACTAATCAGGGAATTTTTTAAAATGGAGTTAAATTTAAAAGACGATTCTTTCTTCTCTGACTGTAAAGATGGGAACCTTGGACTGCTGGCAGGATGTCCCCCCGACCCCTGCCTCAGTCCTCACTCTTGGTTAGTCTGTTACTTTGGCAGGCAAGGAGCCCACCGTACTGAGAGAGAGATGGCAAGAAGGCCCTGGGCACTGTGTCCCTGGCTTCAGTCAGTGCCATCCCTGATTTTCCTGAATTTGGGGAAACTGTAAGCTAATAGTACTCTCCCTACCTCTCTCTTTTCACCTATATGACAATTCAGGTTACATGTAACCAAGGAATCCTGACTATTAGACTTTCTAAACATCTATTAAACCCATTCACTTTTCTCTTTTCATTATCTTGCCACAATGTAAAGCTCCTACCGTCTCATTCTGAGACCACAGAACTGTATCCCTAATACTCTAGCTCTCTTGGCACCTGCATTACTTTCTTCAAACTGCAGTCAAAATAATCACATAAAAAAAAAAAATCTGAACATGGCATTTCCTAGCAGAAAACCTTTCAATGTTTTCCTATTTCCCTTTAGGATAAAAACAAAAACTTTTCGCATGTTTTTTTCCATGTCCGACTTCCCCCTCCTACACCATGTCCCTCATCCCCTCTGCTCCAGACACTCCTGCCTTCTTCCAGTTCTTAATACCACATTCACCTCAAGACATTCGTATATGCCATTCCTTCCTTCTGAAATGCTGTTCCCTTAACCCTCTTCATCTAGGTAGCTCCCATGCATCATTCAGCTCTCAACGCAATTTCATGCCCTTGGCAAAACATTCCTTCTCTCCACAGACCAGATCAACCTGCATTTTCCTTCACCATACCTTTTATACTATGGTGTTCCTTCAGAGATTTCAACATATTTTATAGTTATATAATTCTTTGGATAATCATTTGATTTAGATCTAAATGTCCCCCAACTCTATAAACGCTATGAAGGCAAGGATTTTGTCTGCTTTGCTAATACCAAATTTCCAGTTACCTGTGATAGGCAGAATAGCCTTCAAAGATGCCTGCACCTTGATCTCTGGATCTTGTGAATACCTTACATAGCAAAAGAAACTTTGCAGATTTAATTAAGGTTATGGCCCAGTCTACTCACATGACTCCTTTAAAGGCAGAGACATTTCTCCGAGAGACACCTCAGAAGAGGGAGACAGCAGAGAGATGTGGCAGAAAGGAAGTCAGAGAGATCTGAAACGTGAGAGGGAGAGGGACTCCACCTACAGATGCTGAGTGTGCCCGATAGAAAGCATGACAAAGAATACAGGCCGCCTCTGGGTGGAGACGAAAGCTTGTCTGACAGCCAACAAGGAAACTGGGGCCTTCAGAATCTGCAAGGAAGCGGATTCTGCCAATAACCTGAATGAGCCTGGAAGCAGGTTCATCCCCAGAGGCTCCAGTAGGGAACACAGCCCTGCTGACACCTTGATTTCAGCCTGGTCTCTTCTGCATCCTTCTCTCCCTCTTTCTCAGGCTGTATGTCCCTATAGATCTACATATAATATTCTCTACTACTGCTGCAGGCCACTATTCATGGTGCTGCTGTCCTGGTGATTCTGGACCCCCTTTCAAGACGCAATCCAAATGTCATCTTCTCAGACTTTTAATGCCAGCTCCTGGCTCCACCCATGCATCCAGGTAGCCTTGAGCCTTGTGTCCACTCCATCCTTTTCTATGCATTATTTGTATGACCCATTACCTATTATTAAACCTGTGTACCTGGCTTACTGCCCTGAGCTTTTTCAAGTGTGTATCCTGGAGCCTGGCAGAGGACCTGGGATATGGCGGTACATGACTAATGCTGGAGAAATGAATGCAGGAATCAATGAGTTCTCTTATTGCCTGGTTTTGTGTCTGAACAGTTCTAGACAAGTGCTACTTAAAGTGTGCATCTCAGAACAGCAGCAAAAGCAGCACCTGGAGAAATGCAAATTCTTGTTCCTCCTCCCACCCCCCACCCTTCACCAACCAGAATCTCTGAGAGTGGGACCTGCAAATCTGTGTATAAACAAGCCCTCCAACTAGTGTGGTGTCACTTATATGTGGAATCTAAAAAATACAACAAACTAGTGAATAGAACAAAAAGAAGCCGACTCCCAGATATAGAGAACAAACCAGTGGCGGGGGGGGGGGGGCAAAATAGGGGTAGAGTATTAAGAGGTACAAACTATTAGGTATAAAATAAGCTACAAGGATATATTGTATAACGGGGAATATAGCTAATATTTTACAATAACTATAAATGGAGTATAACCTTTAAAAATTGTGAATCACTATTATGTACACCTGTAACTTATCTAGTACTGTACAGCAATGATACATCAATAAAAAAAATAAAAATAAAAAAATAAACAAACCCTCCAGGTAATTCTGATGCACCCTAGTTTGAGAATTACTGCTATAGAATGTTCCTTGGGTTTATTTTTTGAGAATCCAGTAGAATGCTTCCAACTCAGCTGAGCTTCCACTGCAACCAACCAAAAATAGTGATTAGAGAAAAGGAGGGCAACAGGAGATGCCCCGGTCCTGGACGAGAGAGCTCCAGCACCTGTCCACCACCGGGAATTACATAGGAATATTTGATACACAGACAGCGAAGGTCTGAAGGTAAACTGAGAATCAATTTTATGTTCTGGAATTCAAATTGAGGCAGAGCATTTTTGTGGTTTTGCTTTTATGTTTAAATGGCACTACTGGAATGTTGCCCTTCCACAAAACATGTTAGAATAAAAGAGAAAAGGGTGGAGATCTGTTTAAAGAACTCCAGAGCGTAAGCTGAAGTATCTGCAGGTTTTTTCCTCCAATGGTAGGTTCTGGCCACAGAGAAAAGTAGGAAAATCCAGAACTAGTTTCTTTTTTTCTCAAAATTTGGCTTTTCCCAGCCAATAATTGACTTCTGGACGCTGAGCCTGACTGTGTGGTCCTGGTATTCTTATAAGAGTAGTTTTTCATGAGTCAGTGTGATTATCACTGGGGCACATTAAAACAAGGAGGATCAGGAGGCAACCTGGCTCTGGGGAGAAAAGGGAACCCCCTAACCACCTTCCTAAAACCCTGCTGGTGACAAAATATCTCATATCTTCTCACAAGGGATCAGATCTAGCCAGGAGAATAACCACGTGGGTCTCACTTACCTTTTTCTTACAGATGTTAGTGGTATGCATGTCTGTCTGTGTGTGCATGCACTCACATGTAAGTATTTTTGTTTGACTTTTGCTATAGACGGTAGCGACAGAAGCATGTGATTTTTCAGCAAAGACCTACTGTATAGCACAGGGAACTATACTCAATATCTGGTAATAATCTGTAATGGAAAATAATCTAAATAGAATATATATGTGTGTGTGTGTGTATGTATAACTGAATCACTTTGCTATATACCTGAAACTAACACAACATTGTTAAACAACTGTATTTCAATAAAAATTTAAAACAAAAGAAGCATGTACTTTTTTACCTGTAATTCCATAACCAAATAATCACAAACGGTGAAAATAAAATCTCTGAGTTTTTTCAGTTACTGACTTATCCTTTTAACTTCTTTCTTCCAAGCAGTATTTATATAACACTCTCTGAAAAGCAATGCTTATAATTGTACCCAAGTGAATCATTGTAGTTTTCAGCAATTCCAGGAGCAATGGAAACGTATCAAGCCTTTGAAAAAAGACGAGCTCCACTGAAGTAATTACACTCACTTGGCCCAAGTGAGGCTGGCGTGGAAAGAACACTAGCATTCCTCAAACCAAGGCATGCTATTTTCCATTCTTTGGGATTTAAACATATTTTTTTAGTCAAAATATTAAAATTTAAGAAATATCTGTTGAGTTCTTTTAAGTGGGGATTTTAAGCATTTATTTTCTTTAGAAATTTGCATACGAATATTTGGATAGAAAATTAAGAGAAAGCTTTATGTGATTCTACAAAAATAATGATTTCTCAATCACCTAAAATAATTCCATAAAATGACCACTTGCATTTAAAATTGCACTAATTATCTTCATGACATTTGTTAATTATGCTGGTCATTGCCTTCAGTATGGCCTACAGGTTAAACGAGAACAACAGCATTTAGATATTCCTTTTCTAACATCTGGGTGACTAATGAATTAGCTTCAGATTCGAGATTACTTTTTGAGGAGATAACTGCCTTTTGCTTTCTTGGTAAAAAGTCAAGTATATTAGAGAAACATGAGCAGATTGCCTTAAATGCTCTGGATATTACCAGAAATAGATGAAGAAAAACTACTCCTTTGGAAATTTTGTACAGTAATCAGGCTTAGAGGTTTTAGATTTCCATCATCCAAGAATCCAAGTTAATTGGTTCAGCATGCCATTATACTAATGAGAGCCGGTCCCGGTTATGCACCTCAGCCAGCCGTGATACCTAGAAGACCAAGATGCAGAAGTAATTCTATCCAGCAGGAAATTCAATGGCAAAGGAAATTTCCCCAACTTTTTTTCCTCTTTCCCGTGTGCTCTAGAAGTGATGGATTTTTTCTTCTTTTAGTTGCTGCTCAGCCAGGCGTGGTTTTTACTCACTTTGGAAGCTGTGACTCTCAGGCCACAAAAGAAATAACTCTCACACGATTAATGTCTCAAGGCAGAATTCTCTTGAAACATGAAATGGCTGTTTTCCAATTTTAAAAATAAATTCAAGGCTTATTCTCAAGTCTCAAAGTGGCTTTCCATTAATATGAGCCTCTGACACCTTCGGTTTCTGTCATCATGGTATTATTTTTATTAACTTCCACACTCCTGCTCCCTCTGAACAATTCCTAGACCCTCTCCTTCTTCCTCTTTTTGCTTCTGTTACCATTTGGCTGCTGTCCCTCACCTTCCCCATCCTCCTGCACTGATCTACAGTGGAGAAAACGCCCCAGAGTGAAACTTTAGCCTCTGCCCCCTGCCGCTCCTCCCTTTGGCCTCACTTCCAGACTGGACAGCACCAAGGAGAATCCATGCCCAGATGCCCCCACTGGCTAGGAGAGCTCCTGGCCAGGGAACACAGTGAATCCATCAAGTACTGTGGGGTGCAGGCTGCTGTGAATACTGGTCCAAAATACATAAGAATGACTTGCTGAGAATGCTCCAAAATAACTTCTGACTCCCCAGGGGAAGTTCTTAGAAAGATTGGAACATAAGTCAGGTATCCTACACGATTTTTTTTCTTTCCTGTAGAGAAAAAAATAATGTGCACAAGACTCTAGTTTAGAAACATGTTAGCACTTTAAAGGAGGACTTGCGTGGGACAATGTGTTGATGTAAAGGAGCAGTCTGGGGGAAGAGATCCAGGCTCTCTGGGAAGAAGTAGAGGGAGATGATATTGGCAAGGAGGGTCTTCAGATCAGCCTGTATAGAGCTTCTCATTTGTCTAGCCCCACATATAACAAAATCTCCCAAGAAGATGAAAACTATGTCGTATTCAGTTGTGTGTTAAAGATAGAAGCCTAATCCCCAAGATCACCTTGCGCTTTACAGAGTGTTGGCTGGCTTCCCCTTGCTCAGCCATAGCGGGGCGGCTCTTGCCCTTCATCTCTCCAGTGTGCTCCTGCGGCCTACCCGTCTCCCATGGCGGCATTTCTCCAAGTTGTCATTGCAACAAATGGCATTAGGGTGATATTTTTGCACTTAAAACACTTGATTTTCTTACAGCACATTGAGTCATATACTCATAATATTTTAGATTTGCCAGGACTCCCCTTTTGGATTTCTTTTTACAATAGGAACGATGAAGAAGTGTATATACGTGTGTGTGTGTATATATATATTTTTTTTTTTTTTCAGTTTGCAAACAAGCTGAATATATGTGGTACACTTGCTGCATTGTAATCCAGGTGAGATTTTTGAGCTTTGTAGGCTCCCTTGCTTGGTCAGTCTGGCTGAAACCGTGCACCTCAGATTGGGACTTGAACCCCCGTGCCGGGAGTCGAACCTGGCCAAAACCCTGATTGGGACTTGAACCCACGTGGCCGGGACTCGAACCCAGCCAAAACTCAGACTGGGACTCAAACCCACAAGGCTGGGACTCGAACCCGGCCAGTACCCATGGTCTTCCAACTGAGATCACGTCCCTGGTTTCAGGACTTAATGAAGCTCAGGTTCTTGATGTCTCATCGCAAAAAGAATTCAGTGAGAGACAGAGTGATGGGTAAGAAGTGGATTTATTTAGAGAGAAACACATTCCACAGACAGAGTGTGGGCCATCTCAGAAGGTGAGAAGGGCACCAAGGTATAGGGTTGTCAGCTTTTATAGGGGTGGGTAATTTCATAGGCCAATGAGTGGGAGGAGTATTCCAGCTGTTTTGGGAAGGGGTGGGGATTTCCAGGAATTGGGCCACCGCCCATTTTTTGATCCTTATGGTCTGCCTTGGAACTGTCATGCCTCCTGTGGGTGTGTCATTTAGCTTGCTGATGTGTTACAATGAGCATATACTGAGGCTCCTCAAGGCCTAGTGGAAGTCGACTTGTCCACTATCTTGGACCCATTTGGTTCTAATCAGTTTATATCGTGTCCTTGGGCTATGTCATTCTTTCAAATGTTGTGCCCTGCCCCCTTCCTTCCTGTTTCATGTCTAGTCCTGGACCTGTGCCCATAGCAGGGTGCACTGGGCTGGTATTGGCAAATAATTTTATGGCCAGAAACTCCACATTTCTCCAGCTCTTGCAATTCCAGTCATCTTCTTGAATTAATCAATTGGATTTCTATCCAGGAATTACGGTTCTCCTCCCTTAATGTTGGAAAGTTGGAACCCTCCTTGCTGGTCTCAGGCTCCATAAGGAAAGAGATACAAAAATAAACAAAATTGAAACAGGAGGGAAGGGGGCAGGGCACAACCTTTGAAAGAATGACATAGCCCAAGGACATGACATAAACTGATTAGAACCAAATGGGTCAAAGATGGGTCCAAGTTGACAAGTCAACTTCCACTAGACCTTGAGCATTAGTATACGCTCACTGTAACACGTCAGCAAGCTAAATGACACACCCACAGGCACCATGACAGTTCCAAGATAAGTGGGCGGTGGCCCAATTCCTGGAAATCCCCACCCTTCCTGAAACAGCTGGAATACTCCTCCCACTCATTAGCCTATGAAATGACCCACCCCTATAAAAGCTGACAATCCCATACCCTGGTGCCTTTCTCACCTTCTGAGATGGCCCACAGTCTGTCTGTGGAGTGTGTATCTCTCTAAATAAATCCACTTCTTACCTATCACTTTGTCTGTCACTGAATTCTTTCTGCAATGAGACATCAAGAACCTGAGTTTCATTAAGTCCTAAAACCAGGTGTGTGATCTCAGTTGGAAGACTGTGGGTTTTGGCCGGGTTTGAGTCCCGGCACGGGGGTTCAAGTCCCAGTCTGAGGTGCATGGTTTCAAAATGACTCCTTGAGACCTTCAGGTTGTTTATCTTTTTATTTTTTTCTTCCCTAATGAATTGTTCAAGTCTGAGTTTCTTGGTAGTTAAAACAAAAGCTGAAGACCAGTGGTATCTTTTAATTGTTGGGTCACTTTTTAAAAATATTTGTAGAATATGGCTGAAAAATGGTAATATATTTTTATATACTCAATTTATAATGGGTCAACATAAAATACTCTAATAATGTGTACTCTTAGAACCCCTGAGGAATTTGAGGAAAATCTTTACTTAAGATTACCTTGAGTTTTCTGTGTAATAAATCAGATTACACATGAAAAATTATCTTTACATATGCTTATATCTAACAGAGCTCATAGAAATGTTTTCAAGTAAATTTGATCTGGGACCTGTGGTTTCTTTGCAGGGCTCCTGAGATATTGTGATTCATAATAAGAAATACATATTTGATCTTTGTCCCCTTTCGTGGCACAGAGCTACTAAAACCCATAGAATTTCCTTTGATAAGCGCAATAAAGGTGTCTTTTGTTTTGTTAATGAGGTGACTTTTGGAAAGCACCTAAGGATGGGAGCTGTTGCCAGGAGCACCAACCATGTGATTAGAGGGTGGGAACTTACAGTCCCACTCTACTCGGCAGACCTTCTGGGGGGCAGTGAAGGGCTAGAGGTTGAGTTCAATTGCCAATGGCCAATGACTTAATCAGTCACGCCTGTGTAATGATGCCTGTATAACAACACAAAAGGACTGGCTTCAGAGACCTTCAGGGTTGTGAACAGAGGGAGATTCAGGGAGAGTGGTGCTCTCAGAGCGTGGGTGCTCTGGGCCCGTTCCATCATAACTTTACCTAGGCTTCTCTTCCATCTGGCTGTTCCTGAGTTCCTTTCCTAATAACGTAGTAAGTAAAATGTTTCTCTGAGGTCTGTGAATGAATTAATTGAACCCAAGGAGGGAGGTCACTGGAACATCGGATCTGTAGCCAGTCCCTCAGAAGCACAGGTAACAACCTGGACTTGTGATTGGCAAGTTGGGGGCGGGGACAGTCTTGTGGGACTGAGCCCTTCACCTGTGGGATCTGACACTGTCTCCAGGTGGATGGTGTCAGAACTGAATTGTTGGACACCTAGCTGGTATTGGAGAACTGTTTGGTGTGGGGAGAAGAGGCACACGCTGGAATTAGGAGCAGCACTGTAGCTCCTTTGGGCACTGGTGTGCCCCAGGAGGAAGTTACTTTCTACTGCTTTACCTGACTGTGTCCGTCTGCAGTCCGCTGCTCACTGGCAGTTTCTGTGCCCTCTACCTGATTGCTTGCAGTCTTAGCTCTCCACCAAACTCCACTTCTCTCACTGCTGTGTTCAGGCTGGTGCCCATCTTCCATCTTCCAGCTCCTCTTCCTTGGTCATTTATTGTGGGTGGTGGGCTGGGAGCAGGCCGAGTGGCACCTCTGTTCTCTTCACACACTTCGGGGCTTTCCATGCTCTTCACTCAGAGCTCCACGCTCTTGGCACAGACCCTTTTCCTAAGATGTGCCCTCAGCTGGGGAGCCCCTTCCTCTTGTCCCACATTCCACTGTCCTGTCTCACTTCTCTTAACACCTCTTGCCTCCTCTCAGAAACCACATTCCTCAGGATGCCTTTTATGACCCTTTGAGACAGCCTTTTCTGTGAGTTACCAACACACCTGTGTGAGCCGTCTAATAACACTTAACTCTTTATTTTAGTTCTTGGTCAACCTGTCTCTCCCCGCTGTTAGACTGTTGAAATCTGGGACCACTGGTTTCCCAGAATAAGCCCTATGCCTTAATCAGTAAACACTGAATGACTTAAATAAAGGAAAGAAGGGGTGAATAACGTGTTAGAAAGAAGAATGGAGGGTGATTCTAAACCTGAGCATGATGCCTCTTAAACTCCGGAAATAACCTGCGCTGTAGCTCAGTGACAGGGAATTATCCACACTAGGCCTTTCCATTCAGTCAAAGACAAATCCGAGGAGAATGTTGGGAATGCGTGGAGCACGTGGACAAGGGGGCTGTCGGAGGGGTTGGGACTAGGATGCAGCCATAGGTGAGACCTGCCTGTAGCACTGACATGGGTGATGTGATTTCTTTTCTTTTCTCCTCCCCCCAGCCCTGCAGTCCCTTCCCCTTCTGAGAAAGCACAGACAAGTCTGTTGTCTCCTTAGACCTACATCCCTGCCTACCTGGTGCTGGGCCCTTCTCTTCCACCCATCAGACCTCTTCCAAGAGCTTCTCATTTGGTGAAACAGAAGCTGAAACTCTGCAGGCCAAGCAGACTGGAAAATGCAGTTTTCAAACTCCCATGATTCAGGGGCGAGAATTAAAGAGAGCTAGCCAGGGGAATTGCCTGGCAGTCCAGTGGTTAGGACTCCGAGCTTTCACACAGCTGAGGGCCCAGGTTTGATCCCTGGTCGGGGAACTAAAATCTCACAAGCCACGCAGTGCGGCCAAAACAAACAAAAACAAACATAAATAGAGAGAACTAGCCAGGTCCTTAGATGACAGACAGTCCCACAAGGGGGGTCCCTGGGCATTTGCAGCAGCATCCAGGCCCAGTCAATGCTCTGTTTCCCACCAGAGTCTAAAAGATGTAGACCTTCTTCATTCTGCAAGAGGCCCTTGAGGAGTGAGAAATCTTATCTTGGCCCCTTTCCCTGTCTAACACTGACACACAGTCACAGGTTCTCTAATCTGAGGAAGGCCTCACAGAATTTCAAAGAGGAGCGTTTGAATTCTTCTTCCTGCCTAGGTGTCCATATCTCACCACAGCCAGACCAGAGGGGCGTATGGGCTGGGCCACTTCTCATTTGATCCTCCTGAATCACTCCACAATCTTCCCCATAGCCTGAGAAAAGTTTTTACTCACTTATGTTTTTTGCTAGGTGGCAAGAAGCTGCACCTCATCATATCCTGCATCTTTCTTATCCTAATGCTAAACAGTAAAATGCAGCTTTGGGAGTTCACACTCTCCTAGCCTGTGCATCTCTTCCTAACTTTCTGCTCGATGATGACATGTTGGTGGATTGAAATCAGGAACAGTGGGGAGTATTTTCACCACAAAAATCGTTAGGGACTACATACAGGTCTTTTTTTTTTTTTTTTTTTTGAGAGCCACTTATAGCTGAACATTTACCAGCACACCAGATTCTATTCTATTCTATTTTGAAACACAAACCTGAGCCGTGGAGGCAGGGCCATCTTTGCTCTTGCTAGGGCTCTCCCTTCTCATGGAGACAACAGCTGCTTCCGTTGTCATGGCCAGGATAGCAGATGTTATTGGGACTGAACATTATGTAAAATTTTATTTTACAGCAACCACTTTCCATTTGTTACCTCTCTGAAATCTTACATGTAGCCTTCTCTCTCTCTATCTTTATTTTTTTTATGAGTGAAGAAACAGGTGAAAGAGAGAGAAGCAAACTGCTAAAGTTCATGTGATCAATTACTGCCATTGCCTTGTGGCTGATCTGCCATCCAAGCCTGTGATCCTGCCACCCCTTCAGCTTCCCTGCACGTGGGTCAATGAAGATGTTCCATTTCTGCAGGGCTGGGATTCCTGAGGTCTTTAGCAACTCTTTTCTGCATTTAGCACAATCCTATTTTCCCCTTCTGAAAGTCTAGCTCTGAGAGTCACTGAGTTATGGTACAAAGCAAAAGAAAACACTGGAACTGTATTTTGAGTCTGAAATAAACCCATTGGAAAAGACTTGATTTAAAGGTTTTCCACATTTGGAGTTGTTGGACTTCGAGGATGGAGAGTTTTAAGGAATCCAGGAGGGAGCAACACAGGCATCATATATGCATCATATTTGCTAAAGAAAATGGAAAAGAAAAAAACCCATTGGTATTTTGAGTGATGACAAAGTAAAATTTGAGAATGCTTATTATTACTAAGTACATCCTGGTAATATAGGGCCGCCAGATTTAACAAATAAAAATGCTGGACACCAAGTTAGATCTGAACTTTAAATATGCATTGAATATATTTTTTTTATATAAGTATGTCCCAGATGTTGAGTGAATCTGGCAATGATAGAGTAACTATCCAGAGTAATAGGATATTTGCTTTCTGCTTTCTTCAATCAACTGGTTGATATTTTTGGATGGATAAACTTTTCCATCATCTGTGATATCTAGGTATCCTAAAGATTATTTAGTTTATGTTTTAGTTGAAATATAAAGCCAGTGTTCATACAACTATCTAAAGAACCAATTGCTCTTTGTCATATTTCTGTGACATTTGTACTTTTGTCTTCATTACAAACATGGGGTTAAGAGAAAACCAAGGTCATTTTACAGTTAAAAAGGTAAAAATATCATCCAGGAATCAGGAAGGGAAGAATAGAGAGAGCAGGGGTAAGAATAAAGGAGTAAAGAAAACTTACAAAATCGAAACTACACATTCTTAAGGCTGTTGACAATAACTGCTTCAAAGGAGAATGGCTTATAACAAAAGGAATTTATTTCTCACAGTTCTGGAGGCTGGAAGCCTGAGATCAGGGTGCCAGTACAGTTGGATTCCAGTGAGGGCCACCTTCTGGGTTGCAGACTGTGGCCTTCTCACTGCTGTGTCCTCACATGGCAGAGAGAGAGTGAGCTAACTCTGGGGTCTCTTTTTTATAAGGGCACTAACCCCATTCATGGGACTCCACCCTCCACCTAATTACCTCCCAAAGGCCCCACCTCCAAATACTACCGCATTGGGGGTTAGGAGTCCCACATATGTATTTTGGGGGTGACAGACATACAGATGATAAGAACCAATGTTTTGTAAGCCAAAAATGAGCCAATACAGATAAAAATTAAGTCTAACAAAATATCAGTCCAGAGCTTATAACATTAAGATACAAAATTTGTTCTATTCTATTTAGTTACTCAAATATAGTAACAGTTTGCCAAACAGACTGTACAAATATCTTAGACCCAGGGCAGCAATTCAGAAAAAAAATGACAATTCCTGTAAGTGTCACAAGAGCCACACATACTGATGCTTGAGTGTGGGAGATGAGGAATGGTCACAAATGCTGATTTCCACATGGTAAAAGCACATTCCACTGCAAACAGGATGAACACAGGCCAGGTCAGGCTGATCTTTCATGGTAGTCAGGTGGCCTTACACCTGCAAGACAGGCCTGAAACAGCTGTCACATGCCAGGTCATTGTGAGCCTGGGTTGACTTTTATCAAACTCAAGACAACTGTATACATAGAATCTCCTGGAAGCTTGCCTGTGGTCTTCTTGATCTGGCATGGTAAACTCAGTTTTGGAGGGTTTTTTCCATTTCAATATTAGTGTTGTATTCTTTTCAGCAAATGATGTATTCTTTTTAGCATATTGATTTCCTATAGAGCTGTGCTCTGGCAGAGAGTAGTAAATTCTGTTTCCAGATGATTGTTTCACTAATACTACAACTACATTTATGGGTTTTATGTGATTCCTACCTCTGCTCTCTGCTTTTCTCTGCCCTAGTAAAGATCACCAAGCCTGAGATGTCAGGAACTAATGACAGGCATCTCTGATTTCTTAATCTCCTCTTGGGTTACCCTGACAACATCTCTGGTGGAACAAATCCATACAACAGGACAAACTACTTAAAGAAAAACAAAGCTAAATATAGCAGAAGCTGCTATGCTGAATTAGAATTAAGAGGGTGTGTGTGTGTGTGTGTGTGTGTGTGTGTGAATTTTAAATGACTACCTATCTAGCTGACTTGAAAAATCACTTAATAGCCTATTGATGTATCACAAAAATTAAAGAAACAATTTGTATGAGAAATATTTTCTTTCATTTTCTAACTCCCTTACAGTTTTAGGCCAATAGTACCTGAAAAGAAATAGAGTTTTTCTGGATATTAGTGGATTCAGCCTCCTGAATTTTATCTGAGTTGTGCTTTGGGAACAATAAAGACACATTGTACTTTTATGGAGCCCCTCATCTATGACTTGAAATTATAACTATAAACATATATTAAATATCAAACATACCTAGGAGCACATGCCTACTCTTTTTCCAAATCAATTTCTGAGTGAATTCACAGTAAAGCAAAAGGTTATGATGCTGAAAACTCAGCCTCTGTACAGTGGTGCAAAATTGAATCTCAGAGACAGAGTTTTAGGTGAAGTAGAAAAGAATAGCTTTATTGCTTTGCCAGGCAAAGGGGGACAGAGCAGGCTCATGCCCTCAAAAACTATGTGTCCCAACCTAGGGGAGTTTGGTGAGGAGTTTTATGGCAACGATTCAAGGGTGGGGTTGCTGATAGGATTAGGGTGTGTGCAGGGCCTGCATTCCTTTAATCTCATCTCAGGTAATCTTGATGAGCTTCTCTGTTTCTTTTAGTCTGGCCTCAGGTGGTCTTCTTTGGTATGAGGAATGCTGACATCTTCCATTTGCTGGGTTTTAGTTCTAAAAAGAGCTTAAAGACATTGTTATGTGTACCCTTGAGGCAGAACCAGGACCCTGCCCCAAGGCTGCACTGTTGTTTCTTGACTACCCCTCCCTTGTCTTTGCATTCCTTCCCTTCCCGATTAGCAACTGTTCGAATCTGCCCTTTGGAACTCAGGGAAGGTCATGGAGACTGGAGGGGGACAGAAAGGCTTCCATGCCCAGGAGCCCCACAGGGTCCTACCTGGTTTCAGTTAGAGCTAAGGCCATGCGACTAAGCTGGGTCTTAAATGAGGAAATTGAATTAGGATTAAATGGAAGAGTGTTGGCTCTGAGTTTGTAAAGGCATCAGAAAGGAGCCCTTGCTTCTTAGCATTCTTAAACGATTTTCTCTCCGCCTGTGTACCCTGTCCTATTTTCTAGACAGTTTCCTAAAATGTTTTCATCCTTTCACTACACAAGGGACAATCTTATCTTGGTTTTTAGTTGCCTAGTTACAATGATTCTCCAACTTTGTTGTGCATTAGAATCACCTGGAGAGTTGTTTATGCTCTGGTGTCCAGAGCCCCACCTCCTGAAAACTCTGAATCCGTAGATGGGCTGGGCATCTGTATATCACTAATAAGCTTCCTGGGTGATTTAAAGTTTTAAAGTTTTAGAACTCAGCAAAAGGGCTTAAGTCCAAAATTTCCATCCCATTATTACAGGTCCCCAGGATGTGATTTTATTTTATCCTAGTATTTTCTTATTTCTGATGACCCCTCACTAATTTCCTTACCCCCTTGCTTTTCAAAGTGTGTCCCATGCAAGCAGTGTGTACATCACCTGGAAGCTGGTGAAGAATACAGAATTCCAGGACATGGCCCAGACCTACTGAGTCAGAATCTACATTTTAACGAGATCCCAGTTGCCTTGTACATTAGAGTCTGAGGAGCACTACCTTAGAACAAACCTGCCTGGATTCTCTCTCTGCATCCATTGTGCTCATTCCCAACCTTGACTTATAATTGTCTGCTATTCTTGTCTGGAATAAAACCTCTTTTTTCTTCCCAAGGGTAGCTTACCACCCCCTCTGATCTGGGAACTTTTCCAGAATTATTCCAGCTCATATTACTCTTTCAGATTTCTGGCAGCCCATAGCAGGTAAGATCTACAAAGTGTCTCCCACAGTGTTTGCACATCACTTACAAGAGCCCAACCAAAGCTGAAAAATAAAATAATTCCTCATGCTTGCCATTCTCCTTCTAGCCACAGGGCACTTGTATATGTGGTTTTTGCTACCCAAAACTCTGCCTCTTTACCTTTTTTTTTTTTTTAACCTAATTAACTCCTAATTTTCCATTAGAGATCAGCTCAAAACTTAATTCCTCAGGGAACCTTCTCTGACTTCAGTGCTGTCCTCAGGAGACTAGACCTCAGACTTGAAGTAACAAAAACTAAGGGCCAGGAATTAAGCCTTGGGGACCTTGAAGGGGGGATTGGGCTGGCTACCAGTAGGAGCAAATGCTCTTTTGAAGGAAGGCCTTTAATTGAACCCCTAGTTTTTTTCCACAGATCAAGATTAATAAGATTAAACAAGGAACCAAACTACCATGTAAGAGGGTCATCAGAAACAACAAACTAGAAATGTAGATGCCTAAAGAATTGAGATATTGAAACTATCACTGGGAAAATATAGGGGAAAAAAACTAAGAATTATGTAATACTTAAAGACATGAAAGATAGAATCACTTTAAAAAGGAGTAAACAACAAGACATCATCAGTAGTAACCAGAGAGATTTTAAAAAGAACTATACAAAATATTTAGAAATGAAAAATGGAATTACTGAACTAAAAACCTGAATGTATGGTTCAAACACTAGTTTAGACAGTGCTGAACAGAGAATTAGTGTGAGGAAGAAAAAATATGGTGAAATTACACAGACTATAACAGAAGAGCAAGGAGACAAAACATTAAAAGGAAGTTGAGTGTATGGGTGATGAAATAAAAGTATCTAATGGTTAAGTATAACTTGTGTTACAAGGATATAAATGAAAAATGGGGGAGAGGATACAGTTTGAAAAGGTAATGCTGAAAATTTTCAGAATTGATGAAAGACATCCATACACAAATAGAAGAATCCGAATTTATACATATAGTTTTAACAAAAGTAAATTCATGCAAATATTGAAGCTGCAGAAAGAAAGGGCTACTTAGAAGACCAGAAGTCAGAGAGAAAATATGCATCACCAAGATGGGAATGAAAATTAGACTTATAATTACTATTCATTAGCATCCCTGGAAACCAGAAGAAATTATAATATCTTCAACATATTCAGAGAAAAAAACTTCAATTTTGCAGGAAAGATCTTTCAAGAACGTGCATCAAATACTCTTTTAGATTAAAAGAAAGAGAGGGAGTTTACCACAAATACATCTACAGTAATCAAGCCAACCAAGGTACTAACATAAATTAAAGAACTAAAAATCAATTTTAATAATAAAATAAATCTTGGAGATATACATGTGTATATAACATTAGGAAATTACATTTATTAAAAATGTAAAAATTAGGAAATACACATATTTCTCAAGAACACATGGAACTTTTAAAAAAAATTTACCATGTACTAGTCATGGTATCAACAGATTTCAAAGGCTTGGCATCATGGAGATCTCCATATTTGATTATGATACAAATTAAAATAGAAACCAACAATGAAAATAAGAAAACAAAAATTCTCATGTATTTGAAAATATAAAAATGTACTGATAAGGAAAGAATCACAGCAGAAATTTAAAATAATTAGGGATCTATTGATCCCTTTTTATGGTTTCCAGTTCATTACTAAAGCTTTCAGGTGGGGCTTCCCTGGCGGTGCAGTGGTTGAGAATCTGCCTGCCAATGCAGGGGACATGGGTTCGAGCCCTGGTCTGGGAAGATCCCACATGCCGTGGAGCAACTAGGCCCGTGAGCCACAACTACTGAACCTGCGCGTCTGGAGCCTGTGCTCCACGACAAGAGGGGCCGCAACAGTGAAAGGCCCGTGCACTGTGATGAAGAGTGGCCCCCGCTTGCCACAACTAGAGAAAGCCCTTGCATAGAAACGAAGACCCAACACAGCCAAAAATAAAAAATAAAAATAAATAAATAAATAAGTCAGGAGCTCTTTAAAAAAAAAAAAGCTTTCAGGTGTAGCATTATATAACATTTCCTTGACCATTGTAAATGTGGATCGGTCATCAATTACTATTCTGTGCTTATATGTGATATCCTTAATGATTGAAGCCCCTGTGGATCTGTTTTTGTTATATGTTATATCTTCTTGCTCAATGAGCCTTGTCTCATTCTTTTTCTGCTAGTTTATTTATTTATTTATTTATTTATTTATTTATTTATATTTTATTTATTTATATTTTATTTATTTATTTTTGGCTGTGTTGGCTCTTTGTTGCTACACGTGGGCTTTCTCTAGTTGTGGCGAGCGGGGGCTACTCTTCATTGTGGTGCATGGGCTTCTCATTGCAGTGGCTTCTCTTGTTGCAGAGCATGGGCTCTAGGCTCATGGGCTCAGTAGTTGTGGCTCACGGGCTCTAGAGTGCAGGCTCAGTAGTTGTGGCACATGGGCTTTGTTGCTCCGTGGCACATAGGATCTTCCCAGACCAGGGCTCGAACCCACTTCCCCTGCATTGGCAGGCGGATTCTTAACCACTGTGTCACCAGGGCAGCCCTCTGCTAGTTTATTTTTGAATGGTGGACATTTATTTAAAATATTATTTGTAGAAATCTTCTGAGGCTTAGAATAATGATAACTTCTGGAAAGAAATGAAGGAGGATAGGAGGATGAACCCTGGAGGTCCACCAGTCCCAGCCTTAATTCATTTATTGCCTGAGATCCCCTGTATCAGCAGGTGAAAGGAAGTACTCCAGGGAAGACTATCATTACTGTGTTATGCCCGTTTGAGGGAATAGAGCTCATGGATCTTTCCTCAAGGAGGGGTTGTTTTTTAAGTTTCTCACCCTTGGTGGAGTCTAAGCTTTGATTTCTGCCTATAAGGCTGTAAAACGTTCAGCTCAGGTTTATGGGATCAAAATAATTGTGCTCAGGAGTGAAGGAGCTTTGATTAACTGTGCTTTCTATCACTGGGTTTGTCTTCTCCAAAAATTAGAAGGCAGTTTTTTCCTATCGTCTGAGATCTTTGATGCTTTCAAGACATTTTTGTTTATTTGTTTGCTTTTGGTAATTGAACTATCTTTCTTAGTGGCCCTCACTGGAGGGTTTATATGAATCTGATCTACATTACTGGGACTGGAAGTTCAGCATTTCTTTTCTTTAAATGAATGAATGAATGAATAAAAGTTGAAATAAAATTGCTCTATTTTTTTTATTTGCTTAATTCTCCTGGGGTGAGTTAGATTAGATTTTCCCTTTGTTTGGGACACCTTTGGTGCCTTCCCTCAGGTCTCCCTAGCCCATATTTTATTCTAGTCACTGTCATGGCTATATGCTTCACACAGGTGTCAATGGCAGAACTTCACTTTACACTGTCAATCTCTTGCTTTCTTGTCTGGGATGGAGGGGAGTTAACATCCCATGGGGTAATACTTGACCAATGGAGAGATGGAAGCCAGTGATTATATGCCCCTGTCTTCTGTTCCTGAGATGGATGCATTCTTCATGGCTCCTCCAATGGTTCCAGTGGTGCCAAACTCCAGTGGCCCACTGACTCTCCTCTTTCCCTGTTTTACTCTCTGCAGCCCTCTACTTCTGTTCTCCAGAATTGCTTATCAACATCATCTTGCATGAAACAGAAAGCAGACTTCTTTAAAAGGGTTCCATCAACTTCTGTGTGATTTGTTTTATTAGACACGAAAAGCATGCTTTGATAAATCATCCTCAGGGTGAAAAATCTCTAGTACATGTCCACCACTGTGTCTTAGATTTCTATCCTTAAGATGACTGTTTACTGTTGTTTTATCAGATGTTAAGTTGGAACCTGAGAAAATGAAATTGAAAAATGTTGCAGAGAAAAAGGAAGCCTGGGCTTGGTTGGGATAGTACAGTGTAGATTCCTGGGCAACTCCAGTGCACTGGGCACCAGATAAGACAACTTCCGTTCATGTCTTGTCCACTAACATCTTGAGCTGTATACCCTACCTTCTCTTCCTTATGTCCTAACTAAATCCCAGGCACAAGAATTCTGTCCTTTGCTCTTTCTGCCATTAGCACGTAGCAGGCTGAACAAAACTATGATCATAAGAATTCCTATTAGGGAAGAAATATCTTTTTATGAAAATTTCTTAATAAATGGCTTGATGGAGAAGGTGGCTTCATAGAGGCCATAGATTTACAGTCAAGGACACAGCATACATCAGTGAAATATAAGGATGAAAATGAGTTGTATTTGGGGTCAGGAAGCAGGGAAAACATAAGATTGTCCAACAAAAGGGCACATTTACCAAAGGATTTCTCCAGAGCAGATATCTCTAAAATTTAACCTAAGGTCATTTGTTTTATGAATTATGTCCTTAAACTTCCTTGGGTGACTATAAATTGTGTAAAACCTGAATTCTTGTGGCTCAGTTTGGGGACATCCCAGTGACTAAAGACCAAAGTAGAAACAGGATTTCAGAGTGAGGGGCAACCATAAGAATATGTCCTCTTTCTCCTCAGGAGAAATGGTGATGGGACCTCTTCTAAGCAAGGAGTGAGAGTTAGATCAACTCTTATCTGGGTCTAAAAGTGGATGCCTCAGGCTGACACTGGAGGTCTCACGCCTCCACTGGGGATCACAGCACTCAGCTTGGTGCTGGAAGTGCAGCAGGTGATTGCAGGTTATTTGACATCACATCTAATTGTCAACATCATAAAATTCATTCATTTAACAAGTATTTATTGAGAGATAATTATGTGACACATCTTTGTTCTAGGTACTAAGTATACAGCTGTAAACGAAGCAGGTAAAAATCCTCACTCTTACTGGGCTTACAACTTAGTAAGAAACAAGATAAGTGAAATTTATAGTATGTTTGATAGAAAACATAAGGAGAAACAGTAAAGCTGGTAGAGGGGATAAGAAGGCAACATTCTATTGCTAAAACAGATATGTACCCCAGAGGCAAGGAACAGAATAACATGTTTTACCTTGTGCTTTTAATGCCAAAAGGATTGGTTATGTTGGCTAAAGGAGCACAAGTATTAGCACATCAATTTCTTTTAATTTTGTCCTTTGCCTGACAGTCATAGATATAGAGGATTTTTTTTTTAAAGGAGACCCTTGGAAGAGCTGGAAGAAAAGTGAGTTGATGTTTCTTAAAGTGGCTATTCTTTCTCAGGAGTTTAACCTGAGGGGGATTTTTTCAAGCCCCAAGGATTGGAAGCAGAATGATAAAGCTACCATCCACCTCCAGAAAAGGAGACATATGGGGAATGAAAGTTCAAGAGATACCAGAGGTATCATCAGCTCTTGCAGGTCAGGGGAGGCCAAGAGAAAATAGAACATCTTAGAATTGCTAGGCAGGCCCTTACACGTGTTCATTGCAAAATCCAATTGTGGCAGGAAGGAAAGATAGTTTGAACATTTCCCAAACCCAGCAGGTATTAGGAGGGAATAGTTGACACGCTGACCCATTCAAAAAAAGGACAAGGCAGAGTCAGGACTGAATTTTAACTGTGTACATACTGTGAGTGTAAGACCTTTCCCATTGATGGAAGGTGTTCCCCTCTAAAACTAACAAAAGGGCATGTACTTCAGACACTGCACCATCCTTTCACTGGGAGAACTCTGGGCTCTTTGACTTTCTATATTCCAGTTGAAATGGTCTAAGCTAAGGGCCTGGATGTAGATATCTCCATGGTTTGTTTCTTCACTTCCATTTGGAAGACCACCTGTAGCGCTGGTCTATTTTCCTTTGACATGAAACACAAACTGAGGCTTTTCTTGATATGCAAGATATAATTAAAGCATTCTCAGCTTGAACCCAACAACTTGGCTTGCTGATGGATGATTACCAGCAATGCCTAGGAAATCGTGGCCTCATGTTGCTTCTAGAAACCTTCATATTGCCTTCTTATAGTTGCATGTTTTTCTAACATACCAAACAGCAAATTTCACCCTAGATTACTGCAGTGTAGCATGGGAAGTTCAACTAGAAATTTACTTTCAGAAGCAGACCCATTGGAGAGGATGACTTAAAAAAAAAAAAAAAGCAGGCCCTCTCTCTCCTCCTCCAAATTAGGATGCCCTGAAATAAACATTAGCTCATACCCTCTATCCGAAGACAAACAGAAAAAGATCTTGATTAGCATTTTGGTCATACAAGAGGTGAGGCTGCAGCACTCCTATCTTTACCACTATTCATTTTAATTTTGAAATTCCACTGGGAAATCTGCTTACTGATGGGGGGGAATCTTTGAATTTTTTTGGCTCTTAGAAACCGTAAGAGGTTTCCTTAGAGGTTTCTCATACTCTGATTTCAAGATGAAATGGGAAAAGAACCTGAGAGAGAAGTATGGTTAAGGAATTACTTAGGCTATATGAAGCCAACTATCGAAGATTGGGTTGCTGTTGGCAGGAAGAGGGTGTCATCCCCACCTCCAGGTCTCCAACGGTAGTTCTTCAAGTCCCACAGGTGTGGAGGTGCAGGGTGCTGTGTTTGTGAAGGAGAAACAATAAGCCCTCAAAGCTGGTGGTAATTTTCCCACACTTCACCACACGGGAAGCTCTAAAAATGGACGCTTGAGATATTGATCAAAACTGGTCTTCTAAGGAGACCAAGGCAGGAATCTTCTTTATGATTTGATTCATATGATTTATGATTCTGCATCTGACAGCCTGCCATGCTACTGTTAAAGATTCACCTGGTTTAAAAGCCTTCTCTTCCTAAATTCAGGTCTGTGTGGAGGTAATTAAGCCTCTAAGCCTGCTTCAGGGCCTTCCTGAATGACTCAGCTCCTTGTTCTCCTGACCTAATCCTAGCTGAACACCAGCTGTTATATACTCTGGTCAGAGCATATAACAGAAGTAAAGGTGGAGGCCAAGGCTAGAAGGAAAGTGTGTGGAAGCCACAGGAGAACATTAGTCACTTCATGTTTTGCTCGTGGCCAGCCGCATTTTCCATATAACTTCCCAGGATCTCCTAAAGGGTGACCTGGATTACATTAGAAAACAACACTTCCTCCTATGAATCTTTGTCCTGGGATGCTGATAAAATGTGTATCCTTACTAGGCTGTGATAGGGAAAACGTAACAAGCTCTGTAGCATCTGTGTTTCCTCTAGACAGTAGAGAACGGGCTTCTCCTTTGTTCCATTCTGCCAATTTCAATCTAAGTTATGCCTGGCCACTGAAGGGGTCTCCTTGGCCAGCATGTGTCCTCTGCCCAGTGCTCCCGAGTGGCTCCTGGCTCCCCACATGCATGTCAAGCTGTATAATGGGAATGAACAGATGGTAACATGGAAACATGACTCTCTAATCCCAGTGTTAATGTAGCATAAACCCACCCAAGAGGATGGCAGAGCTCTCTGTGGGTAGCTCTGTGGGCTAAAGCCTCCAGGACTAACAGCATCAGAGCACAGGGCTTACAAGCTGCAGGCTGAGGTGCCCAGATTCTCTGCTACATAGGCATTGGTTGAAGCAGTCAGTGACTGGGCAAAATGAAGAGAGGAGGTCTCGCTTCCTTACTGCTGAAAACAGGTGAGGAGAATCTAGAAGAATTTTGTTTCTCAGGAACGAATAGGAAGTAAGCTAATGTAGAATGACTGTGGTATCCAGACAAGGTACAAGTTCTGGCTGCAGCAAAGAATGTATAAGTGCTTCTCCCCTTTTTTGCCCAGTTGGCAGAATCTGCCTATCAGATTCTCAATTGGAACAGAAGGGAACATACTGTCTGGGCAGTGAAGGTAAGAACAACAGTGAATTCCTAAAGATTAATGATTGGCTTAAGGAATTCTCTCTCTCTCCCCCCTCCCTCCCTCCTTTTTTTCTCTCCCTTTCTTTCTTTCTCCTTCCTCCCTTCTTTCCTTCCTCCCTCCCGCCCTTCCTTCCTTCTCTCTCTCTTTTTTTCTCTCTCTCTCCTTTCTCTATTTTTGGTTAGAAAAAAATGTCCAAGAGATGCAGACTACTTTTCTGAAAGCCAACATGATTTAGGGGGCCTGGGCACTGTTCTTCTCCCAAATGCCCCCTAAGGAAACCTTCACGCATAAAGATCCTCCAGGGATGTGTTCCCATCAGTAACACCCTTTGTCCATGGAAGAACCCTTGGATCAAATTCTCTATTAAGATTAAACAAAGATTTGCACTGAAAACATGCACATGGGGAATGCGGAATGTGTTTCCTATTAAGGCATTTTGAAGAGAGCCGAGGAAGAAAGCCTATTGTTTTTGTTCATCAGAGCTGCCACCAAATGTTGAGGGATAACAATGGCAACCCAGTTCACTCCAAGGAGAACAGACTTATTAAAAGCGTCTTCATTTTCTTGACCCAAAAAGCTGATCAAAAAGATGGGCAAAAATGTCGGAGTTAGTTTGGAAAAATATTTGGAAATGGTATTTTGACATCATCAGAAAGAGGGTCCTCGTGGCTTTCCCCCAGACCAAGACTAAGACCAAATAAGGCAGCATTAGAGTCTTCAACCTGGTCAAACGCATAGTAGACTAGGGTGACAGTGTGCAAACACTCCTAAGTGGGCAGACACTCCTGAGTGTGTGTATGTATGTGTGTATTTAGCATATATTAACACACATGAACACTCGATGCATGAAGGATGCATCAAAACTCATCTTAATACATTTTTGTTGAACGTCTTTTTCCCTGAACTGTTTTTTAACACCTACTGTAAGCAAATTGGGGAAGAGAAATCGTTATCATCTGTTACCCCTCTTTTCTTCCTTGCATTTTTCTTTCTTCCTCCTTTGTTCTTTATCCTTCTTTCTTTCTCTGTCTTGCTCTCTTTTTCTTGCTCTTTCTCTGTGTCTCTAGGATTGAAATTAAATGTGCTGTCTGTAAAATAAGCACTGTTATGGGGATCTGCAGCCTCGGGCTGAATGACCCTCAAGTTTCTGGTTTCATTACAAATTAATATCTGTGTTCTGTTCCTGACTCATAAAAGCAGCTCTTGCTTTAGAAATCCCTCAAGGCAACTCAGCTTTTTTTTTTTTTTTAACTTTTCCATAAAATGTCCAGCTTTTATTTATTCTCTGTAAAGGTACCCAGTGGGCAGGCAGTGCTCTGTCTGATTGACAAGAGGACCATGAAAACCCAAAGAAGAAGAAAAAAAATCTTAATTAGAAGTTATTTGGCTCAGAAAAGAAAGGGAGAAATATTCTCCCAGATATCTGAGGACCCAAGCAGTTGGCCACCTCTTACCAAGGAAGCAATCTGTCTCTGTGACAAGTAAGAGCATAGATCACTTTGATGAATAATATCTTTGGGGGCCCTGGTGAAGGGGGGATTTCTGTGAGATGAGTAGGCGACTGGGGATGGTGAAGTGGTGAGAAACCCACAGAGAAGTAGCCATCAGCTGACAGATGCTGCCTTGCAATCATCACAGAACACCGGAATGTTGACTGCACCCACAGGCCACTTCAAGAATGTGCCTTAGTGTACAAACACGCTGAACTGTCGGTTGGGAGAAGGTGGGATCATAATTCTTTGAGCTGAAAGTGAAGTCCCAGCCAGGTACTTCCAGGAATAAGGCCATAACACTTATGTTTATATTCATGAGGCCAGTTAGAGATTAAGGTCATGCATGTGCGAAGTGACAAGGCTTAAGGAGACCCAAAGAGCAGGAATGCTGAGCCCACACCACAGACACATGAATGGACATTCGTACTTTTGGCCAAAGCATTATTCCAGGGTTTGCAATTAATTATATGAACACTTTGTTGGAAAACTGCATCTAAAAGTGATTCTCATGATTATTGAACCAGTGCTGTAGCTATCTTTTCCAAGTTTTATTATAGACTATTGCAAATCATCTAATACTTTTTAAGGGAACAAAGGCTTTAGAAGGTCATGTAACAGTGTTATTAAGAAAAGGAGAAGAAAAAAAGAGCAGAATTTTGTACTGTTACAATGCCAATTCTCCAAACTCAGAGATATTTAATAATTCACAAATCCTTGCAGCTACCCCATGAGGTTTTTACACATTACTTCAAAGAAAGTACTTTACTTTTTTTTGCCTTATTTTTTTAGGATAAGGAGTTCTGTTCTTAACTGTTGGATGCATACAAGGTCCTGGTCCCAGGCCCAGATATCAAAAAGCTGGACTCAACTGGACTTGGATGGAAAGTGAATTCTCCATCTATGGACATTGCAGGGAAATCAATTTGGTTTAATTCCTAAATTACAAGACTAGAGTCACTGGAAGAAACCTCTGGGTTATATGCCTTAAGGCCAGTCCTTAATGGACTTAGAAGGAAAGCAGAAGCACATCATCTTGAATCATGCCCAGATTAAATGTGGCTATTTTGATTACTGAATCCAAAGATGTGGGCAGCCCTGAATGTCCCATTTTTTGAGCCAAGGGACTATATGTTTGCTCCAGATTAAACTCTTCCAAGTGGAGCAAATCTAGCATTTTGAGGTGGTGACTACACAAAAAATATAAAGAGGAAAAATTCAGTCAGGTGAGCTAATGCCATATTTCAGATAAAAACTCCCTTCCCAACACAGGCCATTAGCATTAGGGAAGGTAGTCAGACAGGTTATATGAGTCTAAATGAGGGTTAAGCTAAAAGAACATTTTCTCCCATATACCTAGAAGGATGAAATTTTGGAGCACAGAGAGACAATGCCTTTACCTACAGGACTTTAAGAGATAAATAATAACAAATACTCTCCCTCCTTTTTCTCCTCTCTCCTACCCTATATTTGCCTCCCTGTCTATCACTCAGAAACCACATATACACATGCATTTTGTCCTTCTTGATTTATATATCACCATATTCCAAGTAGGTCCTTCAGAAGACTTTAAAAAGTGCTTGCAAAAAAGCTAATAAGTGAATCACATATCCTGGTGAAGGAAAATGATGAGTTTCTGTCTCTAAATTTGCTTTTTTCTGGACATTTCATGTAAATGGAATCATACACTGTGCATTCTTTTACATCTGGCTTCTTTCACTTAGCGTAGTATCTTCGAGGGTCATCCATATTGAGACATATATCAGTACTTTATTCCTTTTTATTGTTGAATAGTGTTCTATTTTATGGATATAATACATATCTACCAGATGATGGACATTTATTGGGATTGTTTCTGGTTTGGGGGTATTAAGAAGTGTCTCGTATGTTTTGTACATCATCTGTTCGTCCTTTGTCCATCATCCTTTGTATTCACCTGTTCTTGATTCTTATCCCCCTTCATATACACTATTAATATTTTTAAAAGTTTGTGAACTTTTCTTTCTACTTTATTTCTTAGAGGATATAAATATACTTTTAAAAATCATTTGAGAATATCTTTTCCATTTTGTCGAGAATTGTTTCATCTACTTGTTTCGTGTTAAGTATTTTCTTTGTGTTAGTTTTGTCATTTGCTTTGGAATTTTATTATGTAGATTTATTTTACAGGTCTTTTATGACTTCCTCCCTCTCTCTCTCTTTCTCTCTCCCTCCCTCTCTCTCCCCCCTCCCCCCTCTCTCCCTCTCTCTCTCTGTCTCCCCCCCCCCTCCTTTTTCCCTCTCTCTCTCTTTCTCTGGCTCATTTCTCTCTGGTGGTTCTGCAGGTGCCTTCATCTGGGTTCCCACAGATTCTTAGTCCAGAAACAGGATTTATATTGGGTCTTGGAGGTCCTGTGTCATCCATGGTGATGAGACAAGTAATGATTCCATCACCGAGCCAGTCTTATGTTTCCCCAGAGTCTATCCACAGCTGCTTCATGTCACCCCTTCAAGCAGTCAGCTTTACCATCATCATTTCAGGCAGGGGCTTCAGCTTTCTTCTAACTCCCGTTATGAGCAGTGAACCCACCCAGGCCCCTCCAGCTTCACAAACTCTAGTTAGTGAGCCTAATTTGGGTACTTTGCCACTTCTGGAGTTCTTTTGGTCTCACTTGACTTATAAAAATTCAACTCTTCAATGCCTCCAGATGCTTCTGGTTTTGGAGACTGGCTGTGTGCTGGCCTCTGCTTTACTTAACATTGTGGGTGTTAGTTTTACTTTGATTCAACTAGATTTTTAACTTATTTTAGAACATGGATTTTTTTAAGAAAAATATACTAAGGTATAATCTACATACAGAAAAACACACATGCCGTAACTGAACAGATGAATGGATTTTCATTAACTGAGCACACTTTCTCCGAAATCAAGAAACAGAGCAATGCAAAACTCAGAACCTCCCCCCTGTGTCCCTGTCCAATCATTCCCCACCAGAAATAACTATTATCCTGATTCCTACCTGCATAGATGTGGTTTGGTTCCTGTTTAGTAGCTCCTCACGAACTTTCCTCGTGTCACTCTCCTCCCTCTCCCCCTCCCCTCCCCCTCCTCTCCCCTCCCCCTCCTCCCTCTCCCCTCCCCCTCCTCCCAGTTCTGCCTGCACAAAACATTTGTAGTAGTTGCCTTTCACCTTGTCTTTCTTGTTTCTGGTTCAAGTTTTAGGGTGTGTTTCGGGGGGAGGGGTGCACAATTAATGGGAGCTCTTCTATGTACTGGTCAAAAGACAGAAAACATTTCTAGATGTATTTGTAAGAAAAAACCCTTTAACAGAACAGTAGGTGTTAATTAATCTGTGTTCTCACTTGCTAATAGTGATTACCACAAAACAGTATCCAGCGACAGAAATGGTACATTAAAGGGCTAATGCTGGAGAAGAGCAACTACATAGAGCTTAATATCTTCGGGCTCAATTTATCAAAGATAAGGTCTGAACAATGCAGCATAAAGACATACTTTGACTTTGCTAGCAGACATGAGGAATTATATCAAATTTTATCCTAATAAATAGAGCCTTTTTAAAAATTGGAAACAGCTTTTAGAAGGATATCTACAAATAGACTATACACGTATACACACGTGGATACAAAACTGTAATGCATATACCCGTAAGTATGAGCTATGAGCATCATTGTTTCTATTATAATATGTATTGTTTACTAAGAGCCTTTTATATGCTATCTCATTTATAAATTTATTTTATTATTTTTTACTGAATAGTTGACTCGCAATGTTATGTTAGTTTCAGGTGTACAGCATAGTGATTCAGTATTTTTACAGATTATTCTCCATTAAAAGTTATTACTAATCATGTGGTTTTAATTGTCTTTCAGAGCCCACACCACATTCTATAATGTAGAAAATGTAATTTCCTATTTTACATGTGAGGAAACTGAGGCACAGTGCTGTGATACAATATAACCGAGATTACAAAGTTAGTGGTAAATTCAAGATTCAAATGGAAATTGTCTCATGCCAGTGCTCCTGTTTTTGCAATTATGTAGCATTGTTGCTTGAAAAATCTGTATTCATGGCATCAAAATATATATAATATTAAGCCAGTGTATTTATATGTTTAGGTTCCACTCCTATCTACCACAGTTTATCTCCATACTTGATTCAGATAGGGAAAAATAAGAAATGAAAATTAAATTTTTGGCTATGATGTAAGGAGCATAGATGATAGAAAAGACACTTTAAATATATGATCACATTTAGTCCTTAAAACCCCCTAAGAAGTGAATTAGAGCTTCAGTTTACAATTGGGAGAACCAAGACTTAAAAGATTGAATAATTTGCCCAAGGTCACAAAGCTAATTAATGGCAGAGCTGAAATTTGAACACTTCTATGACTCCAAAGTCTACACTCTTCGTACTAAATCACCTTTCCCAACAACACATTTCATTCTAAAGTTTTGGGGGTATATATTGCACCTAAATTTCCTTGTTTCATGCAGAAGGGTCTGTTCTGACTTTGCTTTTTCTTGGAAGCTATTTTGATTTCCCTGCTCCTTTGTATGCTCCTTAAGTACATTTTTCTTGCTGAGTTTCAATTTGATTTGTTGGGATTTCTTTGCTCTAGCTAGAAGGTGAGTCAGTGGTTTAAAAAGAGGTTTTAAGTGCATGTTTTGCTCTTTCAAGTTTCTGAACGCCTCCAAAAATTCACTTCTGAAGTTCTGAAGCCCAGAGGGGCAGAGGCCATCAATGTTTAAAATGGGAGTATATTGTTTTAATTAAAATTTATGGAGTGATTCATGACTCCAATTCAATTTTCCTCAATCGACATCATAAGGTCTGGATGGGAGATCTGCCTTAAAATTACCATGGGGCTCTCTGGAAGATGAGCCATTTAGAAATGCCCTTGTTTCACTTGTTAGCAAGTTCATGACTTCAGGCTCAAGCAAATCCAAGAATGGAACAGTCCCATCCCTGTTTTCATTATCTTTCTGATCTCCCTTGTAAGCTGTTCTGATGGAGCTTCATGTGTCACCACCTCCCCCCATTAAGCTATGTTCTCAAGCTGGCAAGGCAAACATCATCATTTATCAGAGCAAAAATCTCACTCCAGTTTTAGAAAAGTCTCACTTAACTTTTCACAAAACGCTCAAGAAATCTAGGAGAGAATCAGAACTAATTTTAGGATGCAAGCGATTTTCTTTTGTTTGTGAATTTGAGTGCTGTCTTCTGGTGGTGGTGTCACTGAATTAATTCCTTGGTTGTCATCATCTTGACATACCTCAGTTTTCTGCATTTGGCCCCAAACTTGGAGGTTTGGAAATTTGATTAGACCATCACTGAAAAATTCTAGGAGTAAATAAATCGAACTAATTCAACTATAGCCTAAGTGACAGGAAACTTGGTGAAACCTGTGCAGGGCTAGGGAATATATATTTTGGGCATTGTGGCTAGCATGGTGTCTGGGGCATAACAGGTACCAAATAACTATTTGATGCAAAGAAATTAAGTACCCCTGAAATGCTCTCCACATCCAGAAAAATAAATCTATGCTTTTAATTCTTATCCAGAGGCTCCTCTGTGATCCAGAACATTCCCTTAAAGCAGCGATTCTCAATCTTGGTGGATTTTGTCTCTCAGGGGACTTTGTTAGTGTCGGGAGACATTTTTTGTCATAATTGGAGGAGGGGTGCTACTGACATGTACTGAGTAGAAGCCAGGGATGCCGCTAAGCCTCCTACAATGCACAGGCAGCGCCACCTCCCCCCAAACCCCCCCACTCCAAAAAATTATATGGCCCCAAATATCAACAGTTCTGAGTTGAGAAACCCTGCTCTAGTTTGTCTTCAACTCAAGCTGGACTTGAAATCCCAGGAGCTAGAATTTCAGAGGTGAAGGTATATGGCAAAGAATCTTTCCTGTGCTCTGAAATATGATTATTTCAAGAGTTCTTGGGGAAAGGAGGCAAAATTTGGCTTATCTAGGAACCCCTAGAGGAAACATCAAACATCAAGGTCATTTACTGAACTCAATAGGAAGAAATAAAACTTATTTCTCTGTCTCATTCTCTTGGCAATTTGCCTCTTAAGACTTCTTCCTGACTCCAAACCAGAGCTCCCCCCACTGCCCCCCCCCCCATTCTCCAAGTACATAGCTTGTAGAAGCTGAAAACTACTGAGAGCTCCTGGGTGGAGATGAAGACGACATGCCAGGTAGAAGTTCATCAGTTTTATAATTCACTTAGGGAAGTGTACAGTTAGTCTGTACACCTTATAAATCATCTTGAAAACATCTGATTATGTTTTTTTCCCTTTGCTTTTAATTGAAAAATTTTAAAAACTGCCTCATCAGATCTCCATTTCCTGTTTAAAGTGGGATTAAGTAATTATATGGTACAATTTTTTCATATATTTATTGTTATTACTTCTGATAAAGTTTGGAAGGAAGTATAACATGCTCTTACTTGTCAATCAAATATCAAATGGAGTGATTAGACTGACTTCCAAGATACTAGTCAAACAACACAGATTAAACTTATATAATAGGAAAATGTTGGTATGGATTCAACTTCTGGCTCTTGCCTTGGGATACTTGGGTTCAACTTCTGCCTCTTGCATTGAATGTGTGGCCATGGGAACCTTGCATAATCTTTATGGGCTTCAGTTTCTTCATCTGTAAAACAAGGAAGTTGGATTACGTGACCCAGCTCTCTTTGATTCTAATTTACTCAATGGAATAATTTTAATCTGATACTATGACTAACAGAAGAAAAATGAACAACTTATATTGGTATGTTGATATTTCTCAAAGGATTACCGCAAATACTCATCTAAGAAGATAATCTTTTGGAAATGTGACAGATTAGGAAGTTACTGTGGACACATGCCATGGATTAAGATATGTGGTTTTGGGGTTAGTCTCTCCATTTTTAAAGTTTGTAGAGTGCTGTTATTAAAGGTTCCCAGGATTTGGGGAGATCATCACAATAGAAAATTTTGTAGTCACCGTAATCAAAGTTGAATGTAAGTTGGGAATATAGAACCTAATAAAAATATATATTGTCCAAAGAGTACTGCCAAATTCTTGGGAACTTTTCTCTCAGAAGCTAAATTCTTCTACATCTTAGACTTGTTCTTAAGGATATGTGAAAACAGTCTGCACTTTTTCAACTTAATCAAGTACCTCAACTAGGTTTTTGTGGTTGCAAGAAACAGAAATTAACCCCACATGCTTGGCAGGCTCCAAGATGGCCCCCAATCATCTTTGCCTCCGGATATTCACACCCTTGTAGAGACCCCTCCCACAGTGAATCAAGGCTGACACTGTGTAACCAGTAGAATATGAAATAAATGGCAATGTACAACTTCTGAGGCTAGGTCATAAAAAGGCATTTCAGCTCCATCTTGGTCTCTTGGATACTTCCTCAGGGAGAAGCCTGCTATCATGCCATGAGGACACTCAAGAGAGCCCATGAGGAGTAGAGCTGAGGCCTCCTGCCAACAGCCAGCACCAACTTGTCAACCATTTGAGTGAGCCACTTGGGAAGTAGATGCTTCTTCTCTGGTCAGACTCTCAGTTGATTGATGGTTTGGCGGGAATGTGACTGCAACTGCATGAGAGAGACCCTGAGCCAGAATCACCCAGCTAAGCCACTCCTGAATCCCTCACCCATAGAAATTGTGTGAGATAATAAATATTTATTGATTTTTAAAGTTTTGGGGTAATTTGTTTTGCAGCAATAAATAACAAATATACAACAATAACATAAAATATAAATAAAAGTAATGTATTAAAAGGAAATCCAGAAGTTCAGAGAACTGAAGGAAACACCAGAAAAGACTCAGGGACAGAGGCTAACTCTGGGGATCTAGAAAGTAGGAAATAATGATTTTCAGAGTTCATCTGTCCAAATGAATTGGTAATGACCATTTTTAGTTCCTCTTACATTCTGCTTGACATTCTATTAGAGGTCCCAGGTACAGAGGGTCTAGTCAACTCTTGACCAAGAAAGAATGGAGTATCATGATTGGCATTCCCACTGAGAATGTATGCAATAAGAGAATTGTAGTTCCCCAAAGGAAAACCAAGATGTTATTATTACAAAAGGAGTTATTGATGCTGATTAGGCAAAGGAAGACATGTCAACTACCAATAGCCTGATAGTTCTTGAGATTGCCAGGTGGCTTGGTAACATCAGAGTTGATTCAACCCTGTGTAGAACAGCCATTATCCTGCATAGATTTTTCCAAACACTATATATTCTCAAAAGTGTAATGCCATTAAAAGTGGTAAGAAAAAATATAAGAAAGCATTTCTGATTAATTTCGGAGATATTAGGGGTGGTCTTCATCTTGAGTGACTTCCACAATTGCCATTCTATATTAATTAGAATAGGCTCTAACAAGTAACGTAAAGTGTTACAGTAGAGTCTTCTTTCTTGCTCAAACAGGAGTACTGGACAGGTAAATAGGGCACCAGGTGGCTCTCATCATTGTGGCAATTCAAAGATCAAGGCAAATGGATGCTCTGCCATCTTCAACACATGACTTCCAAGATTTTCTTGTGAAATAGTCCCATTTCCGCCAGTCAGTAGGGGGAAAGGTCATGAAAAAGCACAAATGCAATTTTTTTTATGATTCAGTCTTACAGAAATGACCTTCATTTCTGCTAACATCCCGTTGGCTAGAACACAGTCACATGACTCCACCTAACTGCAAGGGAAGCTGGGAAATGTAGTCCCCAGCTAGACAGCCGCTTCCTAGTACAACTTTATATTAAGGAAAGAATAGCATGGGTTTTTGGGTGATCTCCTAGCCATTTCTGCCACATACTAATCCCTTGGTCACTTCTTATTTTTTGTCAGCCCAGTATGTATTACATTATTAGTTTCCTTGGAGAGTAATAAGATCCCTGCTCAATACAATGTGCACACAAATGAAATCCAGGGTCTCCTCAAGATATTTATAAATGAACAGTTGGTTTTAGGACATGCCTCTCATACTGGTTAGGGCTTATGGTGTTTCTGATCCCATCATCATTTTAGGAATATCAGAGTGATTTTATCAGATATCAAGGGTATCTTTTAGATTTCTCTCTCTGTTTCCCCACCTACTTCCAGTCTACATACGTCCTGTTGGCTCTGCCTCCAAAATTCTGATCTGACCACGTCATACCATCTTGGCTGCCACCCTCGGTCCCCGGATACCTGCAGTCGCTTTCTATTTGGTCTCCCTACTTCCACTATTACTTCCCTAGAATCCATTTTTCATGTAGCCACTACAGTGATGGTTTCTAAAATCCAGATCATGTCCAAATCAGATCATGTCACTTCCCTGCTTGAAAGCTGCCAATGCTACCTGTTAACATTAAACACAATACAAATTTCTTACTCCTGCTTTTAAGACCTTATTACGTGGTCCTTGTCTAAGTTTTTGATCTCATCTTATATTTCTCTTCCCTTTTTTTGCTATGCTCAATATACATTGACCATTTCAGTTCTCAAAATCTTCAACTGTGTTTCTGCTTCTGAGTCTTTGTGCTGACTTTTCTGCTGCCAGGGACACCCTCTCCCCAGATCTTACTATGCTTTGTTCCTTTTGATATTTCAGGTCTAGGCTTCTTTAAAAAGGCGTTTTCTGACCACCTCATACTTTATTCCATTACCCTGTTCTCTTTGCTTTATTACACTTAGCACTATCTGAAACTATTGTACTGAATTTCAGTTCTTTATAGTTCACGTCCCATGAGTAAAATGAAGCTTCCTAAGAACAAAAACACTTATCTGTGTTAATCTCAGCTATGGTGTATATCCTCAGCATCTACAAGAGTATGTGCCATATAGTAGGTGGCATATAGTAGGTGTTTACCTTGATAAACTGCTTCTCCAGGATGCAGAGCTCAGTTTGCAGCCTAGAAATGTCCTAAGGGATATAGAGGAGTCCCTAGCAATTGAGAGCAGAACAGGGAGAAACCATCAGACAGACCTCACCAGAGGAAGGACATATTCCTATCAGAAATGGCTATGCAGGTTGATGGGTGCTTATATGACCCACAAAGCCTGAAACAGTTGCCTTTTCATCCTTCACTACTCTTCTCCTTGAGGAATAATAACATCTCCAAAACAAGCTGGGAGTCATTGGGTCCATTATTCTCCTTCATTTCTTTCCATATCTACAATAAATGACATTTAAGGGAAATAATGAAAAACGGTTTACTGTTTCCTACTGATAAGAGCAGAATTATTATAGTCAGACTGTTGTACTACACTACTGTAGTCCAAAGAACTGAAGAAGCAATGCTTCGGAAGGTGATCTGCCTCATAAAATCTCTTGACAGCAGTCTGTCACACTTTGGGACAGCAATGTGTACTTAAAAATAAATGGAAATGGGGAGATACCCCTGACTCTAACATGAATGTCTTAAAGGAGACTGATGATAATTACATTCAGATGAGATATTTTTAACATGTCAGAAAACAGACCATGATATTTCAAGCATTGACCATGATGTTGCAAGCAATATCACATTCATGACATTTCAATCATTTATTCCCACCAGCATCTGTGGGTTGGCTGGGGGTCCACAGACCGATTGTGGGTTCAGTTGGCAGCTCTGCCTTGGGCTAAAGGTCTGGCTTAACTTAGCTCCTCACTCAGGGCTGGGCTCTGGCCTGCTCTAGTGTGTTTCTTCTGGAGTCCAGAGAATTGCCCTGGGGAAGTTTGTCATGGGGATGACAGAAATGCCGAAAATCAAGCAGAGCCTACTGAGACCTAGACTCAGCATTGTTCCACAGTTACTTCTATGCACATTCCATTGGCCAACACAAGTCACATGGCCAAGCTGCCCCAAATCAAGGGTAGGGAGGGATACATTCCACCTATGATGAGGTCACAGAAAGGATGTGGGTACAGGGAGGAATGAAGAATTAGAGTCAAAAATTCAATCCAGTACAGTGTATAATCTAATAAATAAGCCCATAGAAAGTCCTGCCTAGTAGTGGAGTATATTCACATATATGTGTAAATGCATACTTTTCATAAAATATATATCAACATTTAAGACCATTCTAACAAAGTAACCTGATCTCTCTCAAAACCAGATTTCAATGGTGAGCAATTTTGTAAGACAAAATTATGATGAATTCCTTGTAATTATTTCTAACCAGGAGTGCCAGTGGCAAGACCTCTTTTTGAAGAGTTGGCGCATGACTTGTTCTCCTGCATAAGTATTTTAATAACTCCCAGCTATTGAGACATTAATTTTTTTTTTTTGTATTTGGCTTAGGAGACAGGCCTTGGAAACAATATTCTTTTTCAAAGTGTTTTTTTGTTTTTCTTCATTCCTGTCATTCAAAGGGAGACCTCACATATATTGACGAGGCTCAGGATGGGATGGCAGATAAAAGTCTTTGGAAACCTTTGGCAGGGGCACTTCGGTTTCATTCAAGTGGACTTTCCCTGGTATATGCTGCTGGTTTGGGGTCTGGAGCTCTGGCTCCCATTCTAGATGATTTGTGGTTTGTTTCCCACTCTAAAAAAACTGGGCTGTTATTTCTGTTCACTGTCAAGGTCAGTAGATGAGCCAGGTCTTCTTAGAATCTCAGAGGAACCATCCTATGGATGGTAGTGACGGGGGACTCGATGGCCCTCATGTCTGCCTTTCCCTCACTCCATGTTCCATTCCAGGTGTGCAGGGCAGTCTCCTGTCGAGACTTGTTTCAGGACTGGGTATCAGTCATTCATACACAATGGTGAGTCACTTCTTTAAAGAATATTAACATTTAGGGCTCCTTAAAAAATTATGGGATGGAAAACTTTACCTGCAGCAGTGAGAAGTTACTGAACTCGATATAAACAAAGAAACCTGGGTGGACTGAAAATCTAGAACAGGGAGGGGAAGTAGAAAACCAAACTATATGTATATGTATATGTGGTATGTAATGTAATACACACATGTGTTACATATAAATATGTATACAAATCATATAATGTATAAAAATTAAGGAAATTTAAAATGCAATATGTAAAAATACACTTTTTCCGAAAACACATATAAACCCAAAGCTACTTATTAAATACAGTCATGTTGCGTCTGGGATGAAGGGAATGAGGATAGAGAATAGAAATGAAAGAGGGACTTCCCTGGTGGTGCAGTGGTTAAGAATCCGCCTGCCAATGCAAGGGACACGGGTTCGAGCCCTGGTCCGGGAAGATCTCACATGCCGCGGAGCAACTAAGCCCGTGTGCCACAACTTCTGAGCCTGCGCTCTAGAGCCCACGAGCCACAACTACTGAAGCCCGCGTGCCTAGAGCCCGTGCTCCGCAACAAGAGAAGCCACCCCAATGAGAAGCCAGCGCACCGCAACGAAGAGTAGCCCCCGCTCACCGCAACTAGAGAAAGCCCATGCATAGCAACAAAGAGCCAACGCAGCCAAAAATATATATATAAATAAATAAATAAAAATAAACTTTATTAAAAAAAGAGAGAAAATAGAGATGAAAGAGAATAAACAAATCAAATAGTAAAGGATGTGGGACAATTATGATCACATAGCAGGAAATGAAGAATATGATCAACTCAGTCACCTGCCACTGAGATCAGAACCAAGCAAGAAAATAAGAAAGGCGGGAAGGAGGCTAGGAAGACAGGAAGGAAAACAGGAGGTTTGCACAACTGTTATGGCATTTTCAGATGGTGGCCTAGCAGGAAGGAAAGTATTTACCATTTGGGGCTGGTGAGCCACAGCACCCAAAGCACCTCACCCAGCACCCACCACATGGTTAAGCGCTCATTGAGTACTTTTGGACTGCATTGAACCTAATTGCCTCAAGGAGGCTGACTTCCCTGAATCCTTGAGTCCACATCCTTTAGGCTGACTTCATTCTCACTGTGAAGAACTGCCAGAACAAATGTTAGAAAGGATCGTAAAGTCCTTTAATCTAACCACATCCAGAGGACACATTCTTTTTTTGTTTGTTGAGGATCCACTCTTCTTGTTTTCTGCTGATGGGTCTCACATTTACTCTGGGGGAGCACCTCACCCCACTCTCATCCTATATAATTTGGATAAGGCTGAATTTTCCCTACTTGACCTTTTTGGAAGCGAACCAGCCCCACCATTGGAGTGGGATTTTTTTTTTTTTTGAATTTTTGACTCTAATTCTTCATCCCTCCCTGTACCCACATCCTTTCTGTGACCTCATCATAGGTGGAGTGTATCCCTCCCCACCCTTGATGTGGGGCAGCTTGGCCACGTGACTTGTGTTGGATGTGTGACCCAATTCAGGACAATGTGAACTCAATTCTAGGACATTTGGGGAGAAAACATATTTCAGAAAAATGGTGTGTTTCTATGGGGATTTCTATAGGCTATATAAGGTTTGAGAGCCTAGGGCCACCATACATGAAGAAATCTTGCCTGAAAATTAGCCAATGCAGAAAAGAGACAGAGAGATTCAGAAATAAGGAGGGAGGTAAGGAGGGAGGGAGAGAGGGAGAGAGAGAGAGAGAAAAGGAGGGGAAGGGAAGGGAGGAGAAGGGAGAGGAGAGGAAAGGAGAGGAGAGAAGGGAAGAGAAAAGGAGAGAGAGAGATAGGGAGATATCTTGGGTGTTACTTGCTTAAGTAGGTTTGAGTTGGACTTTTTTTTTTTTAATTTTTTTTTAACCACTTCAAACCTTAGGAGTGGTGATTAACACATCCCAGAGTGAGTACAGATCCTTGGAAATTTCACCCTCCAGTTGAGCTTCACTGAACTCATAGTGACAAGAACCCCCTCACATTTCCAAATGACCTTGCCCATCTCTGTAGAGCTTGACCTATCAGGAAAATTTTATCAAATGTCTGTCTTCCTGAAACTTTCTGGCATTGGTAGCCATTTTATAACTTACAGCTGCATAGAAAAATTTAATGCTTCTTTCAGCTATCATGTACCCACTTTGTCTCTTCTGCAGTGAAATACCTACCCCATTCTCGGGTTAAATCTCCAGTATCCAAACTAAATGCCATCAAGAACTTTTCTCATACAATAAACCAGTCTTACATTCTGTGCCTCAGTTATACTACCTGTGTCAATAATTATTGCTACATGACAAAGCACCCCAAAATTCAATGTCTTAAAAATCAGTAAGCACATATTGCTGTTTCCATGGCTCTGGGTCCCCTGGCTGTTTCTTCTGGTCTTAACTGAGCTCACTGATGCATTTGTGGTCAGCTGTAGATGCAACAGGCAGCCTGCTGATCTTGAGTGGACTGTCTAATATATATAGTGGTCACTTGTCTACCGACTGGTCTTCAGTGGTCGTGACTAAAGCAGCTGGATTCTCCTCCACGTGGTCTCTCACTCTCCAGAAGGCTAGCCCAGGCTTGTTCATGAGGAAGGAGTTTTCTGGAAGAGTAAGACATGCAAGGCCTAGGGAGGCTTGGGCTCAAAGCCCATCACTTTGCCACCTTCTGTTGGTTAGAACAAGTCATGAGGCCAGTCCAGATTCCAGGGGTGGAGAAATAGACTCCACCTGTTAACCGGAGTTGCTTCAAAGTCTCATTGCAAAGGGTAGGGTGGAGCACTGGGGCCAGTTTTATAGTCAGTGTAGCACAGAGACTAAAACCACAAACAAACAAGTCCTTTGGGAGTTGTGTGGGGAAAGAAAAAAACATCCTATCCTCTGTCCTTCTAGGTTCTTCTGGCTGGTTTAAAAATTAAATTTACAGGAGATAGGTTAGCAGGAGAAAATTAATTTCAGTTACGCACGTGGCGGTGGGCTGGGGGATTCCATAAGAGTGTGGGGCCCAAGGACAGTTAAACAATTGAAGCCTATACTCCATCCGAGAGAAGGACAAGGGTGTAGGGGATTTGGATGTAAAAGGGAAGGAAGTTCTTGAGTTATTTGTAGTGAGATGGATGGACCTAGAGTCTGTCATACAGAGTGAAGTAAGTCAGAAAGAGAAAAATAAATACCGTATGCTAACACATATATATGGAATCTAAGAAAAAAAAGAGAAAAAGGTCATGAAGAACCTAGGGGCAAGACAGGAATAAAGACACAGACCTACTAGAGAATGGACTTGAGGATATGGGGAGGGGGAAGGTAAGCTGTGACAAAGTGAGAGAGTGGCATGGACATATATACACTACCAAACGTAAAATAGATAGCTAGTGGGAAGCAGCCGCATAGCACAGGGAGATCAGCTCGGTGCTTTGTGACCACCTAGAGGGGTGGGATAGGGAGGGTGGGAGGGAGGGAGATGCAAGAGGGAAGAGATATGGGAACATATGTATATGTATAACTGATTCACTTTGTTATAAAGCAGAAACTAATACACCATTGTAAAGCAATTATACTCCAATAAAGATGTTAAAAAAAAAAAAAAAAGAAAATCACAAGAAAAAAAAAAAGGGAAGGAAGGCAAGTTACAGGAAGATGAAAGAGAAATGTTCGGTAAACCGATGTCTGCTGGGCCATGCAAAGACAATGGGATACAGAGAGGACTTTGACCAAATAGGCCTTACTAAGTTTCCCCCAGTCTACAACACCAAGTTCACATTATATTTTATTTATCTATAGGCTCTTTATCTAAATTATTTGAGACAGTTAAGGGGAGGAGGTAAAAGCTCTTCCTGAGTCTTTTGTTTCTTAAAAACAATCAGCCCAAACTAATCTTCAAGCCAAAGAGATACATTTTGGGGTAGCAACTTTCGTTCCCCTATGGTTTGATTTCATTAAATCTGCATTCCGTTTGTGTCTAATCCCAAGGTCTTAATCAGGATCAAAAATCACTTAAGTAAATTTGGCAAATCATAACTTATATCCTAGCTCTTTCAACAGTAACTAAGAAGAGACATAGAAAGCAGAAAGAACTAACCTCTATTTCAAATTCTCAATTGGTTTAAACATGTTGCATTTTATCAGGATTTGGTTGAGGGAATAGAATGACTTTGGCTCCTGTTAAGATGTATTGAGTAAAGACCTTCTATTCACTTTCTGGCAGGAGCAAATTAGCAAAACAAACCTTGGAGATAGTGTATTTGTAAATATTGAAGACCCGCTCCAGTTTTCAGAAGACTGTCCTCACTGGCTTTACCTTAAGTCTGCACTGGATGATGATTTAATACTGAACAGACAGCTCTCTTATCAGATATGGTTGGTTCTTCTATAAACACTCATTCATTCATCCATCCATCAAACCAACATTTACTAGGTACATCTTGCACAGAATAATATCGATTAGGCACACGATACAGTAAGTTAATGATTGTGACATATCATGAGAAGGCAGGGTGGGCTTTAGCCTTTCTTTTTTTCCTTGAAAAATAACCAAATATTAATGGGACCTTTGAGCTGGGAAGAGCCTGCCAGGTCTTTGATGACTGGTTATAAATGTCATGGAAGGGACTTGCCCAGCATTTGTTGGGGACATGAGCTTTTGTGACTTTCAGTCTTACCTGGTTTAATGTTACTGGGGCTGGAGCATGGAGCTTACCTTCAGTTTTGAAGTCATTTAGCATTTGACTCTAAAACACTTTTGACTTATAGAATAATATTCCAGAGCCTGGGTAAGAAGGTTCAAACAATCTTTTCATCGTAAGCAAAGTGGGAGATGGATCTGCAGCTAACTTTGTTGGAATCAGTTCCTGTGGGGTCTGTCAAAGTGAAAATACAGAGTCAGGCACTCTGTAAATTTAAGACTTTTCTAGTGGGCATTGGCTATATATGATTTTGCCCTTATATCTTAAGTTATAAATAATTCTGCTTATTTAAAATATCCAGGCTGAAGGGACCTGGTTACATTAGAGATTATGTCCAATTCCTCCTAGTAACCCTAGAGAATTCTCTTAACTGCCCTGAATTTATTTGTCAATAAGTATAATGAGGGTACTAAATAAGTCAATCTTGAATCTTCCTCTTAGATTTACAAGACTATATATTTATGCTGTTTATGGGAACCTCGGAGCCACTCTGCCTTTCTCGGAGGGTGGACATCAGTGGCTTCATTTTACACACGAGAATGCTGAGGTCACAGCCAAGGTGAAATTTGTAAGAGTAGAATCTAATATGGGAACTTGGAACGCTATTAAAAAGTCTTCCGCAGCTTGCATCCAATTCTTCCACAGATTTCAACAGGGCATTGCTCTAGAGAGCTAATGGCTCCCAAAAGATGCTTTGATCATAGCAAGATATTTAGTCAAGTTACCACCATCCCAGGGGGATCAATTCCCATCTGATGGGCCTTCCAGATGCAGGGGCTCTTTCAAATGTGTGTAAGTGAAGTAAGTGAACCAAACAACACTGTTTGGTCTGGCCATTAGTATACTTACCATCACAGAGAAAGGAAGACACACAAAACCACAGTCCATAGACCTTGACCTCCACGGGTCCTGGTTTCCTTATCTGTAAAATGAGAGGGTTAGACTAGATGGTACCCAAGGTCCCTTCCTGTTCTGAAGTTCTGAGATTTCCTTTCCTAATAAGATCAACAATTGAGTTGTAAATAACAAATATATTAGATTTCCTTCCCTTTTGGCCCAGTTTGAGTCAAATATTAATAAAGAGTCATTGCATACTCATTTATTTTTCTTCTCCATTCTAATATTTTAATTAAATGTCTACCTATTAAGTGTGTTTTCTGGGGAAGGTACTAAGACCATATAACTTTTTCTAGGCACTCCAATATGGAATGTGGACACACCATGAGCGATAAACCATATTACTCAGGCTTCTTCTCAGGCTTACTAAAGCTAGATTTGGGGTTTTCTAGGAATGAACCAAGGTTCCACTCTCTTAAGGGCTTCTCATGGGAAAGGATGGCTATGTTCCTGTGAACTGTGTAGGGAACATTCTCAGTCACCATCAAATCCTGTTTATCAAAACAGTGCATCCATACTCCAGCTGCTGTGAGTGTCCAATGATAGGTGCTCTCTCTGTCCACCACCCCTTTTCTGAAGGATTGCCCTTGACCAAAAGTGTCAACTTCCCCAGAAGTTTATTTCCTCAACCTGGGACATCCTGCAGCTAGTATCTAACTGATGGCAGTGACCAAAGGCCAGCTCCTTGTCTCCAGGTGAGAGAAACTCTAGTGTAAACCCAGCTCCAGAACTCTCCATGGGATCAGATGGAGGCTAGACTTTAGCTGAGACCACATCCTAGCTCCTTCTTCTGCCTCCTCTGCTTCTCATGCTCTCTTTCTCCTGAGAGACCTCTCGCAGTGAATCACATACACTCCAGTTCCCTTCTCAAGCTCTGCCTTGAGGAAACGTGGCCTCAGGCCCTACAGCCACATAGCTCTCCCCTGGGGTTCAGGCATTACTTCCTGAGACTGTTTTTCCAAGTTTTCATAAGTCTTCATAACTATTTACATCTCTACACATTCAGGAGCCTTCATGGAGTAAAGGAAGGCAGCCACCCACTGTCCTGAGAATGTGAGGGCACCTTGGGAAGTTGTTCTGGATGCACACAGAAATTCCCCTCAGGCCACAGTCTGAGGAAACAGGACTTGGATGCTAAGTGGAAACTCTGAAGACCCCAGAGTGGCAAAGCAAAGGATACCAGAGCCCCTTCTTAAGCCAGCAGGTCTCTGGTTGGCCTTTCACCAGTCCACCATCCAAGAAACTCATAACTAGAGACGCTGTCCAGAGGGGAGGAGTGGCTGCCGGTAGGTCGAGGGGCCACCACGCCCGGGTATCCACAAGGGGAAGGTACCAGGGGCTGGAATCCAGTCTCACATCCCCTCAAGACAGTCTATGGCAACAGGGGCTGGAGCAGGAAGGGAAGCAGAATGAACCTTGGAGGGAGATAGGATTTTGTTTCCAAAAGCACCGGGGAGGGGAGAGGATTCCTGAGAGTGAAGCAGAGGTGAAGGCTGAAGGCTGGCCCTGTCTAAGAAGGGCCTCCTCTCAGGCTGGGGATGGGGGCACGGTGATTGGTGAAGATGTCGCCCCTCAGGAAAGGTAACAGGCAGCTGTTGTGAGGAGATGGCAAAGCTGTCGAGAGGAAAAAAGGAGACCCTGGATTTAGGGGTTATAGATGCTTAGATGGTGGGCCCCTGAGACATTCTGTGTGACCTGATGAAGGAAGACCAGGCAATATTCTCTCTCCTATGGTGCCTGAGGAGGTCGGAAAGCAAGGACAGCCTGGGTTCAAATATCAGCGCGGAGGCTTATTATCTGTGTGGTCTTGGGGAGGTCAGTCCTGACATCTCCGAGCTTGTCTCCTCATCTACAGAAGGCAGAGAATGGTGCCTACCTTCTAGGGTGATGAGGGTCAGCTGCTTTGTCTGTGTCAAGTGGATGCAGGCATCTGTGAGTTAAAGGCTTTTGCACTGCTTAACATCCCTGGATTCTGGTACTGCCCTGGACCAGGCCTTTTTCCTCAGCTCAGAGAAGTTAGGTCTTGGAAACAGATTTTCAATGGAGTAAAATTAACTTTCATTAGTGGGCCAAATAATAGCCAACACAGTCATTTTCTACCAAAGATGTATTTGCTTAAACTGCCTCTGGTTTCACTATATATTTATTTATTTTTTATTCTCTAGCTTACTGCTTTCAATATGTTATTTGTACATATGTCTTCGAACCTTGAAAATGGGTGGAGAACAGAGACGAGACAGAGAGACAGAGGGAGAAACAAGTGCTTCAGCTTCTCAGTGAAGACTCATGAGTTCATTTATGCTAAATAAAGCAATGATGCTGCATGCTGTCTGCAAGGAAGCTGTTTACTGCAAGGAAGTGACAGAGACTAGAGAGGGCAGCAGGAAACAGAAGAGAGGAAATGGTTTATAAGCCCCCAGAAAAAAAATACAGATAGAAGTTGATGGAAAGTGCTGGGGGAAAAGGATGCCTGATGTGATTCTTTTTCCAAAAGTGAAAGCGTATCATTTGGCTAGGACTCACTTCTCTCTGCTGTTTCACATTCTTAGTGTGATTTTGCTGATTTTGTGAGGGCAACTCTAAATGCTTTAGAATCCTCAAAACCCTACTGTTGGTGAACGACTAAATGACTCCTGTGAATTTGAATTCTGCAAAAGATGAAATCAACAGAAACTCGGAGAAACATGCAAAGGAAAGAAAACTCCAAGGACTTACTAGAGATTTTACAAGCCAAAGCTAGGCTTCTTTTTTATTTTTTTCTTTTTCCTTTTGCATGATCACAAGCCAGTCCAGAGCAGGGAGCAAAACCCAGGGTTTACACATATATTTATTTAGTTAGCAAGGCATTCCTGTTTTTATAGCTCCAAGTTCTTAACTTTCTTGTTAGCAAATGTTAACAAGGTTTAAAATGTATAAACGGAGCTGTGGCATGTAAAAAATGTTGGCCTATACTGGCTCCTTCTTTTTTTATACCCATGTTCAATGAAAACATCCTACTGACAGGCAGAATGTCTGGGCAACTTTATAGATAGTGTTCCCACCTCGGGGCCACAAGGTCACAGATTTGTTCCTGATTCTACTTAGAAAACATTCAACAATGGTAAGTTTGTGTGTGCTTTTATGGGAGGGAGCTATTTTATATGATCCAAGATCTTAAAGATACTCCAAGGAATCTTGCGTATATGCCAGGCTGTGAACTGGGAAGTCTGCTACGGTGCTCGCTATGAAATTGGGGAGCTTCGTTGAATCACAGGCAAAGACTGACTGTAATAATTCTCAGACATTGTGTCTACCCAAGGCCAGAAAGCACTTTGTTTTCATGGTGGTAATCAAAGTGCTTGAAAGGCATTTCAACCTGCTGTTCCAGCGTCAGTTTGCAGTGGCCATAAAATGAAACAAGGCAGAGGTGCAGAAAAAAAAAGGAAAAAGGGAAAAAGAAAAAAGCAGACCCCACTGTAATTACACAGACGTTTTGTAACTACTTTAGACACTGCAGGCCTTTCCTTCTTGGGTCGTGTGTAAATATGGCTTCTGAGAAGTCGTTCTTGGAATCTCCTAAGGCCCTTAAGTAGGGAAGTGAAATAAGCCATCAATGCCATAATGAGCAATGAGCACAGGGGCACTCTTAGCAGAGGGGATTAGGAAATAGCCCCATTGGGTGGTTACCATGATTTTCAGAGGCATGTTGACCAAAGAACAAAGCACTCCAAATCTGATTCCTGGGTTCAATTACTCCTTCAATCTGAGTTGGCCATTATGACTTTCTCTGTCTGATAGCCTTTAGGAGAAGTATTGTTGTGTCAGCTATGAGCCTAGACCTCAGCAAGGTCTTGCATTTCCACTTCTTCTCTTAGACCCTGCCCAGCCATGTGAACAAGCCAGGCTACTCACCTGAAGGATGAGAGGCCCCATGGAAGCTAGGAGCCATCCCAGCCAGGGCCACCCTAGACCAGCCAGCTCCTAGTTTGCCTGGCTGACCAAAGGACCGTAAGGAAGTGATCCCAGATTCAGAAGGCAAGGATATAGACTCTACCTCTTGATGCAAAGTGGCAAAGTCACATTGGAAAGGGGCAAGGATACAGGGAGAGGCAGTGACTTGCAGTTATTTTGCACAATCTTCCACATCTACTGCACGGTGCCACTATGCATATTGAAGGACTAAATATATGCAAAGCATTTACGAGTAGTGTCTGCACAGAATAAATGCTCACTAATGTGAGCTAGTATTACTGTTTCTAAAATAGATGCCATAATGCGTGGATGGCCTACTTAATGCCACTCTGCCCCTTACTCTTAGGAACTGATACTGACAATTCTCACAAACCCATGGTTCACTCTGGCAGCACACACGGGAACTGGAGTGAGAGAAAATGCAATCAAACCACACAGTGCGTATTAATATACCCCTAACCATCCTTCTTTCTTTAATGGAAGCACCCCATTTGACAAGTCTCCCCACCCTACCCCCCAAAAAAAGTATACATTGTCTCTTCTCTTCAGACATTGACCAAAGGTTTCAATGGTAAAGATGACTCATACCTTAAAGAACGGGAAGAATTTCCTTTATTGCTTCTCAATCCATTGTCTCGCTCTCATGAAATTGCTGAATGACACCAGAGAATATAAAACCTGCCAAAGAAATAAGCACTGCATGACATGTGGCAGGGTTTCCAACTCATCAGGAAAAACCTCAGATCAACTTGTTTCTCTGGAGACAGCACACATCCGGGGCTGTCCCCGTACCCCAGGACTCATAAAGCTCCTATCTCCAGGGCACAGGTGAGGCCTTCACATTCTTTGAGAACAACAGCCTGTTCATTTCCTCCATGGCTATAAAGTGGCTTTATTGGACTTCAGTATCTAAAGGAAACAGAGCTCTGGGTCAGAGGGCGCTTTTAGCGAGTCACTGGCCCCATTTAGAGCCCAAACCTCAGGGATGTGGGGTTGGGAGGTGCTCTTGAACTCTTTGAAATGTAAGTCAATTTAAAGTTCAAAGGAAGCTTCCTGGCTTGATCATTGTTGTTGGGGGCGAGATGCATTTATATAGTTAAAAATGCTTAGAAGATTTAGCTGTTATGGCATCAGCTGTTATTAAGCAATGTTTCCCTGTGATTTGGCAACACAGACTGTATTGCTCTAGAGGGAAAAGCAATTCAGATATTGAGGGAAACCCTTTGCCAACTGCAGTGGGATTCATTATTTGGCAAGCCCAAGGATGGGTTGTCTTCAACATCCTTCCCCATTAAGCACTAACTTCTATACAGATTAGGTGGGGGAGTCTCAATTCGAAGAGAAAAACATCTGTTTATATGATCGGAGAAGTATATCTTCTGTTCAAAGTATGATTCAACCTACTGATTAAGTTCTACATCTGTGTTTCCTAAAGTGTAGTCTGTGGCACACATGTCTTGAGGCAGGCTCCAAAAACAAGTAGCTCTCTGTGCAAATAGGTTGGAGAAACACTGCATACTGTGTTTCACTCTTGTGCATTCACAGTACACTTTGGTCTGTTAAAGATTTTGAGAAGTCAGGCAATATAGAAACATGTTTTATACCAACCCAACGTTTCCAGAAGATACATAACCTTTGTTTTCTATTTTAATTATGTGAAATTAAACATCTTGAGAGAGGTCAAGTAGACTTTGAGTGATCACCACTACAGTATGAGTAAATCAGATGACCATAACATACTTTGGAGGATGCTGTTTTAGGTATTTCACACAATTCAGCGTCTTTGGAAAATGCTAGGCACAACAGTTAGATGACTTTCATAGTTTCAGACAGACTCTTAGTTGTAAGTTGTTTTATAACATGGGCCTTCTGTTTGAATCGGAATAAGTCTAAACAATGCATTGGAAATAAGTTTAAGGAAGAAATGTCTGAAACAAATTATTAATAAGATTAAGGTACATATACCTAGGGTACAGCATTGCTACAGTTGAAGGCAGGTAAATTCTGATGCTGGGGCCACCAGTGGTTCTAGAAATATCTATGAAAGGGGATTCTTCCCTATGATCTCCCTTTTTCCTTATTCAACTTGTCTTATTATTTCTCTTGCTGGACCCTTTGCTATTCCAGCCATCTACGTTGTCATTCTGCAGCATGGGCATATGCAGTCGACCTGGATGGATACAAAGTTAGTACTCAAGTGCCTTTGCCATTCTTCCTGGTATTCCTTTGCCTTGTACTCTTAAGGTCCTCAAGACAGATTCTGCTTCTTCCTAAAGTTTTCAATTAAACAAACAAACAAATAAGCAGAAAAACCTAAAGGGGATCACACATTTGTCTGGGATGTGGTTGAGGAGATTTCACTCAGATTTCTTTGCTTTGGGCTGAAATTTGATCATGTCATCTCATTTTGATTATAAGCACTGACTGGGATTTATATGTGTCTTTTTTAAAATAAGGAGAATAGAAAAATTAATAGACAAAAGTTCTTTTTCAAAAACATGGGATCGATGTTCGTGATGGGGGTTTGGCAATAACGGAGCGGTCTTCGGAGGGTCAAAGGTTAGTAAGCAACACTCCCCCACCTTTCTCTTTCACCCGATCCCCTTTCTAGTATATTTTTTCCCTCGGCTTCCCGATACAGTATATAAAGAACAATGTAGCCCTATATGTTGCCCGCTAAAGACTCTGTTGACCTAAATTTTATTTCACCTGACTCTGGTATTTATATTTTAGAACAAAAGTCAGGCTCTGTATCTGGTTACTCTTATATGGTGCTGTCAACACTGAGACCAACTCAACAATGGAAGCAATGCCGTTTTTATTTATTTATTTTATACATCTTTATTGGAGTATAATTGCTTCACATTGCTGTGTTAGTTTCTGCTGTACAACAATGTGAATCAGCCATATGCATACATATATCCCCATATCCCTTCCTTCTTGAGCCTCCCTCCCACCCTCCCTATCCCACCCCTCTAGGTGGTCACAAAGCACCAAGCTGACCTCCCTGTGCTATGCTATGCAGCTGCTTCCCACTAGCTAGCTATTTTACATTTGGTAGTGTATATATGTCCATGCCACTCTCTCATTTCGTCCCAGCTTCCCCTCAGCCCCCTGTGTCCTCAAGTACATTCTCTATGTCTGTGTCTTTATTCCTGCCCTGCCACTAGGTTCATCAGTACCATTTTTTTTTAGATTCCATATATATGCGTTAACATACGGTATTTCTTTTTCTCTTTCTGACTTACTTCATTCTGTATGATGGACTCTAGGTCCCTCCACCTCACTACAAAAAACCCAATTTCGTTTCTTTTTATGGCTGAGTAATATTCCATTGTATATATATATGCCACATCTTCTTTATCCATTCATCTGTCGATGGGCATTTAGGTTGCTTCCATGTCCTAGCTATTGTAAATAGTGCTGCAATGAACATTATGGTACATGTCTCTTTTTGAATTATGGTTTTCTCAGGGTATATGCCCAGTAATGGGATTGCTGGGTCATATGGTAGTTCTATTTTTAGTTTTTTAAGGAACCTCCATACTGTTTTCCATACTGGCTGAATTAATTTACATTCCCACCAACAGTGCAGGAGGGTTCCCTTTTCACCACACTCTCTGCAGCATTTACTGTTTCTAGAATTTTTGATAATGGCCATTCTGACCTGTGGGACGTGATACCTCACTGTAGTGTTGATTTGCATTTCTCTAATAATTAGTGATGTTGAGCATCTTTTCATGTGCCTCTTGGCCATCTGTATGTCTTCTTTGGTGAAATGTCTATTTAGGTCTTCCACCCATTTTTGGATTGGGTTTTTTGTTTTTCTGATATTGAGCTCCATGAGCTGTTTGTATATTTTGGAGATTAATCCTTTGTCCATTGTTTCATTTGCAAATATTTTCTCCCATTCTGAGAGTTGTCTTTTCATCTTGTTTATGGTTTCCTTTGCTGTGCAAAAGCTTTTAGGTTTAATTAGGTCCCATTTGTTTAGTTATGTTTTTATTTTCATTAATCTAGGTGGGTCAGAAAAGATCTTGCAGTGGTTTATGTCAAAGAGTGTTTTGCCTGTGTTTTCCTCTAAGAGTTTTAAAGTGTCTGGTCTTACATTTAGGTCATTAATCCATTTGGAGTTTATTTTTGTGTATGGCGTTAGGCAGTGTTCTAATTTCATTCTTTTACATGTAGTTGTCCAGTTTGCCCAGCACCACTTATTGAAGAGGCTGTCTTTTTTCCATTGTATGTTCTTGTCTCCTTTGTCATAAATTAGGTGACCATATGCGTGGGTTTATCTCTGGGCATTCTATCCTGTTCCATTGATCTATATTTCTGTTTTTGTGCCAGTACCATACTGTCTTGATTACTGTAGCTTTGTAGTATAGTTTGAAGTTGGGGAGCCTGATTCCTCCAGCTCCATTTTTCTTTCTCAAGATTGCTTTGCCTATTCGGGGTCTTCTGTGTTTCCATACAAATTGTAAACTTTTTGTTCTAATTCTGTGACAAATGCCATTGGTGGTTTGATAGGGATTACGTTGAATCTGTAGATTGCTTTGGGTAGTATAGTCATTTTCACCATATTGATTCTTCCAATCCAAGAACATGGTATATTTCTCCATCTGTTTATGTCATCTTTGATTTCTTTCATCAGTGTTTTATAGTTTTCTGAGTACAAGTCTTTCGCCTCCTTGGGTAGGTTTATTCTTAGGTACTTTATTCTTTTTGTTGTGATGCTAAATGAGATTGTTTCCTCAATTTCTCTTTCTGATTTTTCATTTTTAGTGTATAGAAATGCCAGAGACTTCTGTGCATTAATTTTGTATCCTGCAACCTTACCAAATTCATTGATTAGTTCTAGTAGTTTTCTGGGGGCATATTTAGGATTTTCTATGTATAGTATCATGTCATCTGCAAACAGTGACAGTTTTACGTCTTCTTTTCCAATTTGAGTTCCTTTTATTTCTTTTTCTTCTCTGATTACTGTGGCTAAAACTTCCAAAGCTATGTTGAATACGAATGGCGAGAGTGGACATGCTTGTCTTGTTCCTGATCTTGGTGGAAATGCTTTCAATGTTTCACCACTGAGTATGATGTTTGCTGTGGGTTTGTCATATATGGCCTTTATTATGTTGAGGTAGGTTCCCTCTATCCCCATTTTCTGGAGAGTTTTTATCATAAATTACTGTTGAATTTTGTCAAAAGCTTTTTCTGCATCTATTGAGATGATCATATGGTTTTTATTCCTTAATTTGTTAATATGGTGTATCACATTGATTGATTTGCATATATTGAAGAATCCTTGCATCCCTGGGATAAATCCCACTTGATCATGATTCTTTTAATGTGTTGTTGGATTCTGTTTGCTAGTATTTTGTTCAGGATTTTTGCATATATGTTCATCAGTGATACTAGTCTATAATTTTCTTTTATGGTATCTTTTTCTGGTTTTGGTATCAGGGTGATGGTGGCTTCGTAGAATGAATTTTGGAGTGTTTCTCCCTCTGCAATTTTTTTGGAAGAGTTTGAGAAGGATAGGTGTTAGCTCTTCTCTAAATGTTTGATAGAATGCACCTGTGAAACCATGTGGTCCTGGACTTTTGTTTGTTGGAAGATTTTTAATTAGGGTTTCAATTTCATTACTTGTGATAGATCTGCTTATATTTTGTAATTCTTCCTGGTTCAGTCTTGGAAAATTGTACCTTTCCAAGAATTTGTCCATTTCTTCGTGGTTGTGCATTTTATTGGCACATAGTTGTTTGTAGTAGTCTCTTATAATCCTTTGTATTTCTGTGGTGTCAGTTGTGATTTCTCCTTTTTCATTTCTAATTTTACTGATTTGCAATCTCTCCCTTTTTTTCTTGATGAGTCTGGCTAAGGGTTTATCAATTTTGTTTATCTTCTCAAAGGACTGACTTTTAGTTTTATTAATCTTTGCTATTGTTTTCTTCATTTCTATTTCATTAATTTCTGCTCTGATCTTTATGATTTCCTTCCTTCTACTGACTTTGGGTTTTCTTTGTTCTTCTTTCTCTATTTGCTTTAGGTGTAGGCTTAGAGTGTTTATTTGAGATTTTTCTTGTTTCTTGAGGTGAGATTGAATTGCTATAAACTTCCCTCTTAGAACTGCTCTTGCTGGGTCCCATAGGTTTTGGGTCGTCGTATTTTCGTTGTCATTTGTTTCTATGTATTTTTTTTATTTCTTCTTTGATTTCTTCAGTGGTCTCTTGGTTATTTAGTAGTGCACTGTCTAGCCTCTATGTATTTTTGTTTTTTTCAGTTTTTATCCTATAATTGATTTCCAATCTCTTAGCGTTGTGGTTGGAAAATATGCTTGATATGATTTTAATTTTCTTAAATTTTCCAAGGCTTGATTTGTGACCCAAGATGTGATCTATCCTGGAGAATGTTCCATGCGCACTTGAGAAGAAGTTGTATTCTGCCACTTTTGGGTGGAATGTTCTAGAAATATCAATTAAATCTCCCTGGTCTATTGTGTCATTTAAAGCTTGTGTTTCCTTATGTATTTTCTGTCTGCATGAACTGTCCATTGGTGTAAGTGCGGTCTTAAAGTCCCCTACTATTACTGTGTTACTGTTGATTTCCCCTTTCATGGTTGTTAGCATTTGTCTTATGTATTGAGGTGCTCCTATGTTGGGTGCATAAATATTTATAACTGTTATATATTTTTCTTGGATTGATCCCTTGATCATTGTGTAGTCTCCTTCCTTATCTCTTGTAACATTCTTTATTTTAAAGTCTATTTAATCTGATATGAGTATTACTACTCCAGCTGTCTTTTGATTTACATTTGCATGGAATATCTTTTCCCATCCTCTCACTTTCAGTCGTTTGTGTCCCTAGGTCTGAAGTGGGTCTCTTGGAGACCGCATATATATGGCTGTTGTGTTTTTGTTTTTGTTTTTGTTTTTCAATTATTTATTAACAGGCTACAGCATCCTCTGGTGCTCTATTTAGGGCTACAATAGTAAACAAAAATACTGAGGATATTCACATTTACTGGTTTGAGGCTTCAGGCCCAGAGAAAAGACTTGGAGTTTGATACCTTAGAGAAAAATCATTGAAGGAAATTTCAAGTAAGTTACTCAGAAACAACACTTAAGATAATATTATCTTTCGTGGAAGAAGCAAAATGATTTTAAGGCAGAATTATATATGGAGAGCATAATACTGAATGAAGGAATTTTAGAAATTTGTGTTAATCTGAATGGGAGAGAAATCATTTGATAGGTAGAAAATTACAAAAAAATATAAGATAATTACATAAATGTAAGAGCCACATAACATAGTCTCTAGAGATGGTATACTTTGGCCAGTACAAAGTAAACACATAATTTTAAATTAAAATAACCTTTACTATATATTTTTATTGAATAAGGCATCCACAAAGTCCTTTTGTCACAAAAAAACTTTGTATGTTTTTCTGAATATTTAGAGTTTGCCAAAATATTTTGATTATTAGCTACCTCAAAGTATTTGCCAATAACAATTTTTAAAATTCTCAAATTTCAAAACGTTCATATTGGTCTTAACTCTAAACAGGAGGACATAATTTATCTCCCACTCAAATATTTTTTAACTCTTGTTGCTTCTTAGCATAGCTGCAAAATCTGCGTAGAATTAGCATCAGCATATTTTTATTAGTTTTGATTCACCCAAGGTTTTTTTTTTTTTTTTTAATAACAGTTTAAATAAAGTTGACACTCATCTGACTTCTGCTGATTCTTTCTCTGTCCTCATACTGGCACTAAAGCTGCCAACAAAACTCTGGAGATGGATCACATGTTAATTACTGCATATCACTGGCAGGTATGGCTTGCCAAATTGATCACCAATCCACTTTATTTTGTGTAAACATTTTATTGACATACAACATACAAGCAAAAGGTGCACAAACTTAAGTGAACAGCTTGACAGTTTTATACAAATTGAACTCACTATGTTACTACCAGCACTCTAAAACGCCCCTCTTTCCCACTTTCATTCACAATTTCTTCATAGGTAACTATGATCCTAAATACTAACACCAAAGATCGGCTGTGCCTATTTCTTTCTTTTTTTTTTTTTGAATTTTCTTTTCTTTATTTTTTTATACAGCAGGTTCTTATTAGTCATCAATTTTATACACATCAGTGTATACATGTCAATCCCAATTGCCCAATTCATCACATCACCATCCCCACCGCCCCCCATGGCTTTCGCCCCCTTGGTGTCCATATGTTTGTTCTCTAGATTTGTGTCTCAACTTCTGCCCTGCAAACCGGTTCATCTGTACCATTTTTCTAGGTTCCACATACATGCATTAATATATGCTATTTGTTTTTCTCTTTCTGACTTACTTCACTCTGTATGACAGTCTCTAGATCCATCCACGTCTCAACAAATGACCCAATTTTGTTCCTTTTTATGGCTGAGTAATATTCCATTGTATATATGTATCACATCTTCTGTATCCATTCGTCTGTTGATGGGCATTTAGATTGCTTCCATGACCTGGCTACTGTAAATAGTGCTGCAGTGAACATTGGGGTGCATTTGTCTTTTTGAATTATGGTTTTCTCTGGGTATATGCCCAGTAGTGGGATTGCTGGATCATATGGTAATTCTATTTTTAGTTTTTTAAGGAACCTCCATACTGTTCTCCATAGTGGCTGTATCAATTTACATTCCCACCAACAGTGCAAGAGGGTTCCCTTTTCTCCACACCCTCTCCAGCATTTGTTGTTTGTAGATTTTCTGATGATGCCTGTTCTACCTGGTGTGAGGTGATACCTCATTGTAGTTTTGATTTGCATTTCTCTAATAATTAGTGATGTTGATCAGCTTTTCATGTGCTTCTTGGCCATCTGTATGTCTTCTTTGGAGAAATGTCTATTTAGGTCTTCTGCCCATTTTTGGATTGGGTTGTTTGTTTTTTTAATATCGAGCTGCATAAGCTGTTTATATATATTGGAGATTAATCCTTTGTCCGTTGATTCATTTGCAAATATTTTCTCCCATTCTGAGTGTTGTCTTTTCGTCTTGTTTATGGTTTCCTTTGCTGTGCAAAAGCTTTGAAGTTTCATTAGGTCCCATTTGTTTTTATTTCCATTACTCTAGGAGGCGGATCAGAAAAGATCTTGCTGTGATTTATGTCAAAGAGTGTTCTTCCTATGTTTTCCTCTAAGAGTTTTATGGTGTCTGGTCTTACATTTAGGTCTCTAATCCATATTGAGTTTATTTTTGTGTATGGTATTAGGGAGTGTTCTAATTTTATTCTTTTACATGTAGCTGTCCAGGTTTCCCAGAACCATTTATTGAAGAGACTGTCTATTCTCCATTGTATATCCTTGCCTCCTTTGTCATAGATTAGTTGACCATAGGCGCATGGGTTTATCTCTGGGCTTTCTATCTTGTTCCATTGATCTATGTTTCTGTTTTTGTGCCAGTACCATATTGTCTTGATTACTGTAGCTTTGTATTACAGTCTGAAGTCAGGGAGTCTGATTCCTCTAGCTCCGATTTTTCCCTCAAAACTGCTTTGGCTATTCGAGGTCTTTTGTGTCTTCATACAAATTTTAAGATTTTTTTGTTTTAGTTCCATAAAAAATGCCATTGGTAATTTAATAGGGATTGCATTGAATCTGTAGATTGCTTTGGGTAGTATAGTGATTTTCACCATATTGATTCTTCCAATCCAAGAACATGGTATATCTCTCCCTCTGTTGGTATTATCTTTAATTTCTTTCATCAGTGTTTTATAGTTTTTTGCATGTAGGTCTTTTGTCTCCCTAGGTAGGTTTATTCCTAGGTATTTTATTCTTTTTGTTGCAATGGTAAATGGGAGTGTTTCCTTAATTTTTCTTTCAGACTTTTCATCATTAGTGTATAGGAATGCAATAGATTTCTGTGCATTAATTTTGTATCCTGCAACTTTACCAAATTCATTGATTAGTTCTAGTAGTTTTCTGGTGGCATCTTTAGGATTCTTTATGTATAGTATTATGTCATCTGCAAACAGTGACAGTTTTACTTCTTTTCCAGTCTGGATTCCTTTTATTTCTTTTTCTTCTCTGATTGCTGTGGCTAGGACTTCCAAAACTATGTTGAATAATAGTGGTGAGAGTGGGCAACCTTGTCTTGTTCCTGATCTTAGAGGAAATGCTTTCAGTTGTTCACCATTGAGAATGATGTTTGCTGTGGGTTTGTCATATATGGCCTTTATTATGTTGAGGTAGGTTCCCTCTATGCCCACTTTCTGGAGAGTTTTTATCATAAATGGGTGTTGAATTTTGTCAAAAGCTTTTTCTGCATCTATAGAGATGATCATATTGTTTTTATTCTTCAGTTTGTTAATATGGTGTATCACATTGACTGATTTGCGTATATTAAAGAATCCTTGCATCCCTGGGATAAATCCCACTTGATCGTGGTGTATGATCCTTTTAATGTGTTGTTGGATTCTGTTTGCTAGTATTTTGTTGAGGCTTTTTGCATCTATATTCATCAGTGATATTGGTCTGTAATTTTCTTTTTTTGTAGTGTCTTTTTCTGGTTTTAGTATCTGGGTGATGGTGGCCTCATAGAATGAGTTTGAGAGTGTTCCTTCCTCTGCAATTTTTTGGAAGAGTTTGAGAAGGATGGGTGTTAGCTCTTCTCTAAATGTTTGATAAAGTTCACCTGTGAAACCATCTGGTCCTGGACTTTTGTTTGTTGGAAGATTTTTAATCACAATTTCAATTTCATTACTTGTGATTGGTCTGTTCATATTTTCTATTTCTTCCTGGTTCAGTCTTGGAAGGTTATACCTTTCTAAGAATTTGTCCATTTCTTCCAGGTTTTTCATTTTATTGGCATAGAGTTGCTTGTAGTAGTCTCTTAGGATGCTTTGTATTTCAGCGGTGTCTGTTGTAACTTCTCCTTTTTCATTTCTAATTTTATTGATTTGAGTCCTCTCCCTCTTTTTCTTGATGAGTCTGGCTAATGGTTTGTCAATGTTGTTTATCTTCTCAAAGAACCAGCTTTTCGTTTAATTGATCTTTGCTATTGTTTTCTTTGTTTCTATTTCATTTATTTCTGCTCTGATCTTTATGATTTATTTCCTTCTGCTAACTTTGGGTTTTGTTTGTTCTTCTTTCTCTAGTTTCTTTAGGTGTACGGTTAGATTGTTTATTTGAGATTTTTCTTGTTTCTTGAGGTAGGCTTGTATAGCTATAAACTTCCGTGTTAGAACTGCTTTTGCTTCCTCCCATAGATTTTTGATTGTCGTGTTTTCATTGTCATTTGTCTCAAGGTATTTTTTGATTTCCTCTTTGATTTCTTCAGTGATATCTTGGTTATTTAGTAATGTGTTTTTTAGCCTCCATGTGTTTGTGTTTTTTACATTTTTTTCCCTGTAATTCATTTCTAATCTCATAACATTGTGGTCAGAAAAGATACTTGATATGATTTCAATTTTCTTAAATTTACTGAGGCTTGATTTGTGACCCAAGATGTGATCTATCCTGGAGAATGTTCTGTGCGCACTTGAGAAGAAAGTGTAATCTGCTGTTTTTGGATGGAATGTCCTATAAATATCAATTAAATCTATCTGGTCTATTGTGTCATTTAAAGCTTCTGTTTCCTTATTTATTTTCTGTTTGGATGATCTGTCCATTGGTGTAAGTGAGGTGTTAAGATCCCCCACTATTATTGTGTTACTGTCGATTTCCTCTTTTATAGCTGTTAGCAGTTGCCTTATGTGTTGAGGTGCTCCTATGTTGGGTGCATATATAGGTATAATTGTTATATCTTCTTCTTGGATTGATCCCTTGATCATTATGTAGTGTCCTTCCTTGTCTCTTGTAACATTCTTTATTTTAAAGTCTATTTTATCTGATATGAGTATTGCTACTCCAGCTTTCTTTTGATTTCCATTTGCATGGAATATCTTTTTCCATCCCCTCACTTTCAGTCTGTATGTGTCCCTAGGTCTGAAGTGGGTCTCTTGTAGACTGCATACAGATGGGTCTTGTTTTTGTATCCATTCAGCAAGCCTGTGTCTTTTGGTTGAAGCATTTAATCCATTCACGTTTAAGGTAATTATTGATATGTATGTTCCTAGGACCATTTTCTTCATTGTTTTGGGTTTGTTTTTGTAGGTCCTTTTCTTCTCTTGTGTTTCCCACTTAGAGAAGTTCCTTTAGCATTTGTTGTAGAGCTGGTTTGGTGGTGCTGAATTCTCTTAGCTTTTGCTTGTCTGTAAAGCTTTTGATTTCTCCATTGAATCTGAATGAGATCCTTGCTGGGTAGAGTAATCTTGATTGTAGGTTCTTCCCTTTCATCACTTTAAGTATATCATGCCACTCCCTTCCGGCTTGTAGAGTTTCTGCTAAGAAATCAGCTGTTAACCTTATGGGAGTTCCCTTGTATGTTATTTGTCATTTTCCCCTTGTTGCATTCAATAATTTTTCTTTGTCTTTAATTTTTGCCAATTTGGTTACTATGTGTCTCGGCATATTTCTCCCTGAGTTTATCTTCTGTGGGACTCGCTGTGCTTCCTGGACTTGGGTGGCTATTTCCTTTCCCATGTTAGGGAAGTTTTTGACTATAACCTCTTCAAATATTTTCTCGGGTCCTTTCTCTCTCTCTTCTCCTTCTGGGACCCCTCTAATGCGAATGTCGTTGCGTTTAATGTTGTCCCAGAGTTCTCTTAGGCTGTCTTCATTGCTTTTCATTCTTTTTTCTTTATTCTGTTCCGCAGCAGTGAATTCCACCATTCTTTCTTCCAGGTCACTTATCCATTCTTCTGCCTCAGTTATTCTGCTATTGATTGCTTCTAGTGTAGTTTTTGTTTCGGTTATTGTATTGTTCATCTCTGTTTGTTTGTTCTTTAATTCTTCTAGGTCTTTGTTAAACATTTCTTGCATCTTCTCGATATTTGCCTCCATTCTTTTTCCAAAGTCCTGGATCATCTTCACTATCATTATTCTGAATTCTTTTTCTGGAAGGTTGCCTATCTCCACTTCATTTAGTTGTTTTTCTGGGGTTTTATCTTGTTCCTTCATCTGGTACATAGCCCTCTGCCTTTTCATCTTGTGTATCTTTCTGTGAATGTGGTTTTTGTTCCAACAGGCTGCAGGATTGTAGTTCTTCTTGCTTCTGCTGTCTGCCCTCTGGTGGATGAGGCTATCTAAGAGGCTTACACACGTTTCCTGATGGGAGGGACTGGTGGTGGGTACAGCTGACTGTTGCTTTGGTGGGCAGAGCTCAGTAAAACTTTAATCCGCTTGACTGCTGATTGGTGGGGCTGGGTTCCCTCCCTGTTGGTTGTTTGGCCTGAGGCAACCCAACACTGGAGCCTACCTGGGCTCTTTGTTGGGGCTAATGGCAGACTCTGGGAGGGCTCACGCCAAGGAGTACTTCCCAGAACTTCTGCTGCCAGTGTCTTTGTCCACGTGATGAGCCACAGCCACACCCCGCCTCTGCAGGAGACCCTCCAACACTAGCAGGTAGGTCTGGTTCAGTCTCCCCTGGGGTCACTGCTCCTTCCCCTGGGTCCCAATGCACACACTACTTTGTGTGTGCCCTCCAAGAGTGGAGTCTCTGTTTCCCCCAGTCCTGTCGAAGTCCTACAATCAAATCCCACTAGCTTTCAATGTCTGATTCTCTAGGAATTCCTCCTCCCATTGCTGGACCCCCAGGTTGGGAATCCTGACGTGGGGCTCAGAACCTTCACTCCAGTGGTTGGACTTCTGTGGTATAAGTGTTCTCCAGTCTGTGAATCACCCACCCAGCAGTTATGGGATTTGATTTTACTGTGATTGCTCCCCTCCTACCATCTCATTGTGGCTTCTCCTTTGTCTTTGGATGTGGGGTATCTTTTTTGGTGAGTTCCAGTGTCTTCCTGTCGATGATTGTCCAGCAGCTAGTTGTGATTCTGGTGTTCTCACAAGAGGGAGTGAGAGCATGTCCTCCTACTCCGCCATCTTGGTTCAGGGCCGACTTTGCCTCTGGGTCTTGTTTTTGTATCCATTCAGCCAGTCTGTGGCTTTTGGTTGGGGCATTTAATGCATTTACATTCAAGGTTATTATCGATGTGTATTTTCCTGTTACCGTTTTCTTAATTGTTTTGGGTTTGTTTTTGTGAGTCTTTTTCTTCTCTTGTGTTTCCCGCCTATAGAAGTTTCTTTAGCATTTGTTGTAAAGCTGGTTTGGTGGTGCTGAATTCTCTTAGCTTTTGCTTGTCTGAAAAGCTTTTTATTTCTCCATCAAATCTGAATGAGATCCTTGCTGGGTAGAGTAATCTTGGTTGTCGGTTTTTCTCTTTCAGCACTTTAAGTATATATATCCTGACAGTCCCTTCTGGCCTGCAGAGTTTCTGCTAAAAAATCAGCTGATAACGTTATGGGGATTTCTTTGTATGTTATTTTTTGCTTTTCCCTTGTTGCTTTTAATATTTTTTCTTTGAATTTAATTTTTGATAGTTTCATTAATATGTGTCTTGGTATGTTTCTCCTAGGGTTTATCCAATATGGGAATCTCTGTGCTTCCTGGACTTGGGTGACTATTTCCTTTCCCGTGTTAGGGAAGTTTTCCACTATAATCTCTTCAAATATTTTCTCAGACCCTTTCTTTTTCTCTTCTTCTTCTGGGACCCCTATAATTCAAATGTTGTTGCGTTTAGTGTTGTCCCAGTGGTCTCTGAGATTGTCTTCTATCCTTTTCATTCTTTTTTCTTTATTCTGCTCCTCTGCAGTTATTTCTACCATTCTGTCTTTCAGCTCACTTATTCATTCTTCTGCCTCAGTTATTCTGTTATTGATTCCTTCTAGTGTATTTTTCATTTCAGTTATTGTGTTGTTCATCTCTGTTTGTTCTTTAGTTCTTCTAGATCTTTGTTAAACATTTCTTGCATTTTCTCAATCCATGCCTCCATTCTATTTCCAAGATTCTGGATCATCTTTACTGTCATTACTCTGAATTCTTTTTCAGGTTGATTGCCTATTTCCTCTTCATTTATTGGGTCTTGTAGGTTTTTACCTTGCTCCTTCATCTGTGACATATTTTTTTGCTATCTCATTTTTTTTTTTTTTTTTTTTGATGGGTGGGATTGTGTTCCTGTCTTACTGGCTGTTTGGTCTGAGGCTTCCAGCACTGGAGTTTGTAGGCTGTTGGGTAGAGCTGGGTCTTGGTGCCGAGATGAGGACCTTCCAGAGACCTCACTTCGATAAATATTCCTTGGAGTCTGCAGTTCTCTGTTAGTCCAGCGGTTCGGACTTGGCGCTCCCACTGCAGGAGCTTTGGCCCAACCCCTGGCTCACGAACCAAGATCCTGTAAGCCATGCAGCATGGCAAAAAAAAAAAGAAGAAAAGGAGCAGACCAATAACAAAGAGTAAAAACTAAAATTAGACTAGGAAACTAACAGATATTTTAGAAAGAATATAAATATTAAAATATAGATGAGATAACAACCAGAAGGTAAAACAGAACCACAATAGTAAAAAAGAGGAGAGAAAAAAAAAGGCGGAAAAGGCCTTGGCTGTGTGTGTGTGGGGGGCTTAGGCAGGAGTGGGGTTTAGGTGGTGGGCGTGGCCTATGCTTAGGACCCACAGGGCTGGAAAAGGCCCTGGGGGTGTGGGGGTGGGGCTTAGGCTCAACACAACAGAAAGGGCCCAAGCATACCTCTGGTCTCTGAGGGCTGGGGACCTGGCCTGGGAGCCCAGGAAGCCTGCAAACGCCCTCTGTTCCTCTCCTGCTCCTCTGGTCCTGGAGGGCCCCTCCTGCCTACCTCTCCTGTTCTCCCCTGGCCTCCCTCCTATGCCTCCAGGACCAACATGGCCTGGAGGGGCCTTGGAGGGCAGGAGACCTGGCCTGGGATCCCAGCAGGCTTCCTGGCCCAAGTGGGCAGGGCAAATGCCCTCTTCTCCTCTGGTTCTGGAGGACCCCTCCCACCTACCTCTCCTGTTCTACCCTGGCCTCCCTCCTACATCCCCAGGACCAATGTGGCCTGGAGGGGGCCTCTAAGGGCATAGGACCCGGCCCGAGAGCTGGGTAGCCTTCCTCGGCCCATAGGGCAGGGGAAATGCTAGGCACGCTCCCCCCTGATCCGAGCCCCCAAGGGTCCCTCCAGGTGTGGGAACCCCTCCCTCCTCCCAGCCAACCCTCATGGGCTCCTGTCCTGTCTGGCCTCCACTTCTCCTCCCTCCTCAGTCCCCCCCACGTCCTACCAGGTCACTTGGGGGTTACTCCTATCTCCTTGGGCATCAAGGTCCCCCACCAGCGTTTGGCAGGCACCCTAGTTGTGGGGAGACAGATACTCTGTGTCTTCCAATGCCGCCATCTTGACTCCGCCCAATGCTGTTTTTAAATAGCTGGGATTTCTAACTTTTTTTTTCATTTAAAAAAATGTTTAATGGAAATATCCCTCAAATTTAGGACTGGACCATAACTGGTTTCTCCCCTACACATCAAGACGAATAAGCAAAGAGCCTATCATTAATTGCATACAAGTATCTGATTTTCTGTTGGGTTAGTTAAATTGAGACATTTAATTGTGCTGTGGAAATTGGCAAGACTTGTATATGAAAAGTTTTCTTTTAAGTGAAAAAAAAAGAGTAGTAGTTGGAGGAGTGGTCACATTCAGATTTCTTGAATTTTGTCTCCAGCAAGTTATAAACCCAGAATCATCTCTGCCGTGTATTGTGGGACATCTCATAAGTTTCACCAGCAATTTCTTTTTTTTTTTAAACTTTTTATCTTATATTGGAGTATAGCCGATTAACAATGTTTTGACAGTTTCAGGTGCACAGCAAAGAGACCCAGCCATACATATACATGTATCCATTCTCCCCCAAACTCCTCTCCCATCCAGGCTGCCACATGACATTGAGCAGAGCAATTTGTTTTTTAAAGTGTTCTGCATAAATTGGTTTTTGTTGTTGTTGTGATTTTGTGTTCCTTCACTGCTCCATAAGTCCTTCCAATACATGTGGACTCTGTAGAATGCTTTTTTCCCTTTTAAATAATCCATTCTAAATGGCTCAGTGGTAAACACTTCAATCCAGTGCCATCTCTGGCTCGATGAGAATCACTTTCAATCCACTGCTGGATCCACTTACTGAGAAGATTAGCTTTAGAACTTGGGATAGAAGAGGGTCTGCATCTGCTCATTCAATTTGAGAGTGTTAAGATAAGGCCCAAGCTGACTCAACTCTTGGTGTGTGTGTGTGTGTGTGTGTGTGAGAGAGAGAGAGAGAGAGAGAGTGTTTTAATTTGCTTGATTTGCTTTTTAGCTGAAGCTGTTTAATTATGAAGGGACAAATTTAAAACTCAACTAATCAACTAGTTTAACATAGTTCTCTTGAGGCTAAACTTTAGGTCAAATTGAATTCTGCAGTATGTCCTCTGCCACAGACCTGTGGTCCTCAAAACTTGATGATAATCACAAAGCATGCGATTTGCCCGAGGAACTTTTCCAGGAAGTTGGTGTGGGGGTCAAGGAGAACTTTTAAAATTACAGAAAATCAGGACTTCCCTGGCAGTCCAGTTGTTAAGACCCTGCGCTTCCACTGCAGGGGGCGTGGGTTCCGTCCCTTGTTGGGGAAGTAAGATCCTGCATGCCACGTGGTGTGGCCAAAAAAATAAATGAAATGAAGTGAAATAAAATCCTTGAGAATAATGTAAAGTAACTGAGTTTCCACCACCAGAATTGACAATTCATTTAGCTACTCAAACGGTTAAGCAAACATTTACTGAGAAGCTGCTATGTGACAGACTCAATTCTAGACAGCAGTAAAAGAAGCAAAATTCCAGCCATCCAGGAGCTGATATACTAGTGGAGGAGATGGACGAATATAGACAGCTGATATACTTTATATACATGTATACACACACACACACACACACACACACACACATATGACAAAGCAAGTTTAGGAGAGAACAGTGATGGAGAAAAGGACTGTCCTATGTTAGAAAAAATGTTCAAGAAAACCATATCTGATAAGATCACATTTCAGGTGATGATTATTTGCGTTTTGTTATAGTCTCTTTTTAAGGTATTTTTAAAACTTAAATGCATTAGTGTAGATATAGTGGAAACATTTTTACATATATACATATATATGTGAAGAATACATAATTTTTGTGTATATATTTTAAAATTTTATCTACATACACTGTATTGTTCATTGTACTGCATCATGCTTTTTTCATTCCACTTTAGGTTTTCTATATCAGTGTGGATCTACATTGCTATATACTTCATTCATATTAACTGATGTATAGTATTCTATAGAATGATTGCATCATAATTCATTTCTCTCTTTCCCCATTGGTGGACCTCTGGGTGTTTTTACTTCTCACTATCACAAGCAGTGCCTTAACAAGCTTCCTTGAGCCTGCCTCCTTGTGTACATGTGGAACATTTTCTCTGGGTATATACGTAGAGGTAGAATTACTAGGTTACAGGGAAGGGGGATTTTTTTAATGCAGACTGCCAAATCCCATCCCAGATGTCCTGAATCACAATATCTGACAGCAGGTCTTGGGCATCTGTATTTTTTAAAAAGCTCTTTGGGAAATTCAGATACAATCTTCCAAGGGACCCATGTTTTGGAACCCATTACTCTAGCCCACATGAATCCATCTCACACACGGATTAGTAAAAGAATGAGAAATGAATAGGCTCTTCCTGGCAATGAGAATAATCTTTGCGTGTCCCTCCATTAGGCCCCAGGAGAGGCTGCTGTTGGTGTCCTCCCAGATATGCTTTCCTGGCTTGTGTACCCATCTGCCAGCTGCTGGGAGTGTTGGCTTCTGAGGGCTCCCAGCTGCCCATCTCCAAAGAACTGCCCTCAGCAGGAATCATCAGCATGAAAGTTGTGACCTCTTTGCCCCTCCTCCCTCCTGTAAGCTCAGCTTATGACTGACTGAAACTGGAGTATAAAGAGCTGGTCCACCTGCCTCAGTTCTGTGGTTCAGTTCATGCTGCAGTGCTCCCCGGGGAATCAGGCTGAGGCTGGACTCAATCTCAGCCCAATCCCCCCACCTTCCTGCTTCCCTCACTTCCCTTCTCCTGGGAGTCTGGCATCAAAATATCAACTGCACCTGATGCCCTGCGCTAAGCCATGCCTCTAGGGAACTTAAACCAAGTCCACTCTTTGCTCATTTTCTCACTCTTTTATCTTTTTCTCTACTTTCTGTTCTGTTACTTCTGTTTGCCCTTTTTCTTTTCTGATGCTCATTACCTTGTACTTACCTGTTGCACTTCATCTTTGAAGAAAACATAGAAAATAAAGCAGCGATTTCTGTTTTCACTTTTAACAAATGCACCAAGTTAGCTCATTCTGGGGATCAGACCTGCAGACATATCACCTTCAAGTTCCACCCTGCTATCTGACCACCTGGTGGACCGATGAAAGCCTGAACCCTTGGTTCCATTAAGGGCAATATTGACCCCTTTCCCCAGCTCCTTGCGGCTTCCCCTGAACCCTCTGAATTGCAAGTTTGTCCTACATTCTCAGAATGTGTCGACATGGTAAACAGTCATGCTGCCAACAACGCTTTCCTACTAAACAAATGCACCGCCCACCAGAAATGAGGAAATGTTGCTGCCCCTCAGGTGCCCCGGAAGAACTTCCTCAGTGGGATTGAATCCGCCCCAGTTGGGCTTGGGGCCCTGGGGCAAAGCCCACCCCACACCCTCACCTCCTGTGCAGGCGTAACCTCCTGTTACATCCTCAGGCCAGTGAGTTTGCTGTCACAGGATGTTTAGAAACACGTGGCTGACTTGCCCTTATTTTATAACAATAAAATAAGACATGTAGGCTTTGGAGCTCTACATCAAGCATTCATCTATGCTTTGAAGTCACAGCCAGGAAAATCCTCAGGCCCTTTCAAACCAGCCGTGTTTCAAAGGGAGTGGCAGAAGGACTTGAAAGATGAGCCTCTTCCTCTCCAGCAGGCTATGCTGTGGGGCACACTCACAACCGACATCTTCCCCACACAGTAAAAGCTGGTAATGTTCAAGGACGTGGACTGTAGAGAGAGAAGCCGAGACCTCCTGGGAGACCAAAGGTTTGATTCCACCCTGGAGAGCTTTGCGTCCAATAGGAAATGTGACTTCTGGGCCTCAAGCTGTTAAAGAGGGAATTATCTGGTCTGCCTGGCAACTCAGAACTAATCCTCCCGTGGCTGCATCCCCACAGTTGCAGCCTGGGCAACCATCCCAAATTGACAGGCACAGATGTGCTTTCACAGGTAGAAAGGGATTATCTCAGTTCCACTGCCTTTGTTCATATCTTCACTCAAAATTTTCCATCATGCAGGGTTTGACAGAGAGGAAGTTCGTTGCAATCCTGCCTCTAAATTCTTGCCTCTAGTTGGGGGAGGATTCATCTCAAACCCCCATTGTCTTTCCCACTACCATTAACTCCTGGGGCTCCGTGCAGGACAAAAATTTTGCAAAAATGGTTCATCTTCCACTAGAATCCAATTTGTGGTTACAAGTGCAGATCTTCTGAACCTCTGATCTTCTGGAATCTGGATTCTTAACCACAGAGCCAATTGAAAAAAAGTTTATTTTTACTGGCCTAATTTTACCTCCCTGAATTTACTATTTACTTTCATGGTCCTTCAGGATTTGCTAAAAAATTCTGCATAATGAGATTCTTAGTTATAAGCCTTCTGGGTCAAATTTGCTTTATAGCCACAAAACTGAATATAACATATTTGGAATGTGTCTTCTTTGCTCTGTTAAACCTTGAAATGGAAACATATTAGTACCTCTAAGAGAAGGTTTGGTGTCAAATTCTGGTTTTACTAAAGCATGGCATTCTTGGGTAAATTAGCCACAAGTTTCCCATCAGCCTAAGTCCTCACCTTCCCACACAGGTGACCCTCCAGGCCCCTGGTGTCCTGTTCTTTCCCCACCCACCACCAATGCTCCCTCTCAAGAAGCAGTAGCCATCAGTCCTTCCCGACTTCTAGTGGACTTAAGTCATTGCATGATCTCACCCAGAGGCAATAGCTTTTGAAACCCAGTGCTTACTGGGGAATGAAGGACATTGCTGGGGATTTCTGTTAGGCATCAAGAAAAAGGAACGGAATACTTGTGAGAGTGGAGTGTTGCAAGAGCCTTTCTGAGCCCCTGATTTATATCCAGGATTTGCCTGGATGTAAATCAGACTGACTCTGAAAATAGAACTAAATGAGAAATCGCCAAAACAGGTAAGAATTAGAAGCACCAACACACCCTTGTCCCGTCGTTACTCATGTAGGTCGCTTCTGAACGTTAATGATGAGGTGTATCATTACCTTACATCATGGGAAACGATCATTTTTCAAACAACAATAAAAACAAAACAATAATAATAATGTGATTGTACAATTGAATATCTTCTTGGCTTTCCAAGCACTTTTGATATTAATCTTCATGCCAACCCTTTGTGCTACAGACATACATTATTTAAGGTTTTCACCTTTTATGTCTTAACATTGATGTTCAGAAACTCAGGGTAGCACATTTCAAGGAGCACAGCTGACAGACCCCTCCGTTCCCCAGAGTCATAGTTCAGGGCCCTCTCTGCTTTATCAGGCTGATTCTATTTAAACTAATCATTTACATCAAATTTTATTTGGAAGAGGATTATAAAATGTTCCCCTTCCTAAGAAACCTGTAATATACCAGAAAAAGGATTGATAGTAAGAAAAGCAGAATCTATGACTCTCCTATGACTTGACTTATTTCTTTTCCTACTAAATTTGCTCAGGGCCACCTGCCTAGCATGACCGTGGGAGCCAGTCTTCAGTCATACACTCCTTCCCACGGCCACTCCTCAAACTGACAAATGAGGGCAGAATGGACAAGAACAAATTATCTGATTTCTTGTAGTCCATCATTAGGATTCTGGAGAGAGACTGGAAGGTTTATATAAATTTATACTAATTTTAGAGATGGTAGGTTCATCCAGTATAATTTCATTTGTCTGAGTTCCTGATTCTCTCCCACGACTATCTCTGTCTTAAGATGCAGACAAATCCAGATATGGGGAAAGCTGCATTAACCAGTCACTGCCTGTGGGGGTGAACCTGAATTTTTCCCCATCAGGTCTAGTTCTGCTTCTTAGGAACGTAACTACTGTCAAGGTCAGATCGCCACACCAGTAGCAATGCCGTGTGTGCTGCTGTCATAGCTTGAATCCTGCCATGGCCCTAATGTGTTCTGAAGTATAGGCCAGAGTCAGTTGAAGAAGATGGAAAAACATGTTTTTTTATTCAAACAACATGGAATATGGAATGTAAACATTTTTGAGTCAACGTTAGCCCAGGTTAGGTAAAATCAGGTGAATGAGCAAGGCAGTTCTCCAACCCCCTCCCCCTGTAATTTTTCATCATTAAAATCACATCTTCAGTGCTGAGAGGTTGTTTCCCCCTGCTCTTCTGAGTCCAAACCCTCAGTCTTCTTGTCACACTTGAACTCTGCTCTTAAAAACTTTTGACGCTTGTACCTGTCCACACACAGGAATAGATAAGTGTTAAGTCATTTATAAATATATAAATGAATACAGTGGCTTATTGGACACTGTAATACAAGCTCTTCTTTCTAGTAGACTATTTCAGTAGTTTAGATAGTTGAGCTCCAACTCATCATCCTGATAAAATGCTCAAATGTTTCTTTAGATTCTTCCAGAGCCCTAATTCTCTCTCTCTCTTTTTTTTTTTTGACCATGCCCTGAACAAGTGGAGTTTGCCTCTCCTGGGTCTGTGTGCCTTTGCATTCCCCAAAAATCATTTTATCATTTTCCTTTTCTTCTGTGAAATTTTTACAAGGAAAGTGGTATTTCTTTGTTCTTGAAATGCTGACCAGTGGTGAAATAAGCTGTATTTAAAAAAAAAAAAAAATGTGGATACCGTGTGAGAAGCCAGGGACAAACTAAAGGAACAAGGCAAATATTTTAGCTATTAAGTGGGCACTGGCTCCAGAGAAGCAAGCTGGGCAGCTGGCACAGCATGGCATATACCAGGGCAAAGGGTTTGAAAATGAGATTATTTGACTAAAGAAGCAGTAGGAGAAACACTTGCCAAAAAGGAATTTCAGAAGCTCTGCTTGAACATGAGTTTGAGGAAGTGAAAATACTTGAGATGAGATTTCTGTTACCATAGCTGACACTGAGCTGGCTAGCTCCCTGCTGGCAGATGGTGCCAGGGTGTTTCTATGGAAGAGATACACTGGGAAAGCTGTGAACCATTCACAAAGCTCCATTGTTGCCAAAAAGAAGATGGCAAGTATGAAAGCAGGAAGTAGGAGTTCCTCTTAGATCAAGAGGACGCTTAGACCAAGCCACTCCTAGTAAAATTGTGTGGTCACACTGATGACTTCGGGGGAGATTTAGTTATCTGTTGCTGCATAACAAATTACCCCCAAATTAGCATACTAAAAATGTGTATTATCTCATGGTTTCTATGCGTCAGAAATCCAGATGCAACTTAGCTGGGTGCCTCTGGCTCGGAGTCCGTCACGGGCTACGGTGAAGGTGCTCTCTGAGGCTGCCTTCAACACCAGACTCAACTTGGGGAGAATCTGCCTCTGGGATCACTCACATAGCTTTTGGCAGGGCAGAAGTCCTTGCTAGCTGTTGCTGGAGTTATCAGCTCCTTGACACATCACCTTTTCCATCGCATCACTCACAAAATGACAGCCTGCTTCTCGAAGAACAAGGGCTTCAAGACAGAAAGAGGGAGAGAGAGAGAAGGAGGGAGAGAGAGAGAGGAGAGAGAGAGAGAGAAAGGGACATGAGGGGGCAGAAGCCACAGCCCTTTTGTAATCTCATTTTGGAACTGACATACCATCACTCTACTGTATTCTGTTCATTAGAAGTCAAGGAGTCCAGCCCACACACAAGGGGAGCGGACTACACAAGAGTATGCATACCGGGAGGCAAGAATCATTGGTAGCTATCTTAAAGGTTGCCTGCCACAGTTAGTGACCATATTTTTCACTTATGGATGCCAAGATTTTTTACCTCTCTTCAATACTATGAAGATTATTGACATGATGTGAAATACTTGTTTTGAAAAGAAACTCTGGATGACCATGTGGATCATAGTCTTCACTCAGTACATCGTCTTGTGTTAGTGATAATGAGCTGGCTAGTATGGAGGTGATGGGAGGTTGTGGTACTATTTAGAGAGCTGTGTCAACTAGAATCCTTAGCTCTCATGGGAGACTGGGTACAAGTTTCTCATTGTATTCATCTGCAGAATGGGCTTGGCTATGAGACATTCCTTTGGTAAACTTTGCCTAAATGAGAAGAGTCAGGATAAAGTGGAGTCACCTCTAGAAAGAGCTATATTACTTATGTCACACCGATGCTACATGCTCTTCACACTGTAGTGAAAGATTTACTATCTATGTGGGTGTTCTGTATTGACTCTCAATACAAACAAATAGTTTCATGAGTCATTTTATAATCATGGTTAATAGGGACTTATTTTGGAAAAATGGCAAGAGCTTAGATCAAAAGGCATATTGTTTTCCTAACATATTGGCTTCCTGACAACATTTTACCAGATGATTAATTCCAAAAAGGGCTTTGACCTTGTTGAATTTGGATTAAAGAGCATCATAGAACGTTAGGGTTCATAAGGACCTTTGTGATCAGTTGCCTTAACTCCTTCATTTTATGGATAAGGAGACAGGCCAGAGCTGAGAATAAACCAAAACTGCTAATTCACTGCCTGACCTACGCTAGACTGCCGCCTCCACCAGTGGTACAGGAATTCGGAAGGCAGAGAGAGAAAAAACGGCCTTACTTCCTTTGTCATAATATGAAAAAGAAATCAGTAGAGGTTGGAGAACCTTTTTCAAATAATACTTTTAAGCTAACTCATGTATTTCCAGGAACTAGCCCAACACAAGAGGTGTTCAGTAAACAGGTGCTGATCTTAATGGCCTCTAACTACAGGTGAATCAGACACAGTAGGTGCTAAGTAAATAGAGGATGATCATGTAATGTCATCCAGACATGGGTGAATTTCATATTCAGTTATTTTGTCATCCCTATTTGTAAACACATTGCAGGGACTAGTTGACTTCTGTAGTCCCTATTTGGTGGTCTCATTAGTGGGATGGCAGTTTTGGGGGTGATTAGGATGTAAAAGTTGGAGGCAGTATTCAAGGGATGTATGGAGAAATTGAATTAGAAGCAAAGAGGCCTGAGTTCCGGATTCAGTTCTGTTTCAGAAGTCCAGTGTGGGAATTAAAACAAAAAAACAGGTTCTAGCTCTGTACCTTTCATAAGTAATGATTTAATCTTGGGCAAATTACTAACTTTGGGTCATTTTTTAAAAAATCTGTAAAATTAGAGAATTGTATTATATGGGGTTGGCCAAAAAGTTCGTCCATAATATGTTATGGAAAAACCCGGACAAACATTTTGGCCAACCCCATATTAATGATTCTCAATCAGCATTGGTAGCATACCATTTTGGAGGGAGGGTGTATATCAGAATTTCTGAGATGGGTTAGAAAAAACATGTAGGTATAAAGAAAAAAATTCCTGAATTCCACTAGTAGTCAGAAGAATCAACCCTCCTAAAGGGAGGTGGGGCATCCTGGCAGAATTTCCAGGTCAAAAAATGGAACACCATGCGTATTTATTAAAGGAGGCTCAAGTGAGAATACACTGGGGAACTTTGGCTAGATGATCTCCATTCCTTACAGTCCTGAAGTTCAGAGAGTCGAGGAATAGAGAGGGACAAAGTGATTCAAGGAAGCAATGTTAAAACAGAGAAAGTACTGAGAAAGGAAAGAGCTGGCCCCCCAGCTAAGAGAGTGGCTGAAATGGTGTCAAGATTGGGCACTGGCAGGCAGAAACAAAGTCTTCAAACGAAGAACACTGAGATTGGAGGCTTCCATCTACCCGAGTTGAAAGAAAAACAAGATCCCAGCTCTGACTCCCTTCTGTGGCAGATCTCCTCTCATCTGCCGATGTATTTCCAGGACTAAATGTCACTTATTAAGTTCCAAAGTTCATAGCCCAAACGAGCTTAGTCTTAGGTAAATGATCCAAGAATGTATTGGTCTCCAATGTAAAACCAAACTGAATTGTTACTGGCCTCAATGTTGAATGGCAAAAAAAAATCACTGTAGTTATTAAATCTGTTATTTCAATTAATTATATTAGTACACCATGCCTTTTGAAGTGGGGCAAATTGAACATTTTTAAGTGCCTTCCATTTTATTTGGATTGATGCCACTCTTATAAACCCAGTAACATTTTACAAAAGCTTAAAATAATTTTATTTATATATTGATTTATTTATAGTTCATCTATTGTGTTCTAACATCTAAATTCTAGATAAATCTCTGCAGCACTTTGGAACTTTGGCTTAAGAATAAAAGGAGACTTGAACTAATTGTCCTGCCATTAAAATGCATGGAGATACTCATCTATGACCAGAAGGTGAGTTTAAAGCAATTACTTTTTCTATATAGAGCTTGCCTAAGAGGACAAAGAGGAAGACAAAGTTTGATAAAGGAATAAGCTGTTTATGATAGAAAGGGAAGGAGCAGAGTATGGAAGGGAAAACTGGCCTTGAAGTGAGAGGTCTTGGATTCCAAGATGTTTTTTCTGAAACCTATGGCCAAGTCATTCACTTGATGTAGGCCACATCCCTAAGGTTATCAGGCTGTTAATTAGATTATTCCTTAGAGTTTTCTGCAGGTTTACAATATTTTTAGAAACTAAAGCAAATAAATGTAATGTATATTCATCTTAAAAAGTTGTAAAATATAAGAAAAGTACAAAGAGAAAAGAAAACAAAAATATCACTAATACAGCTATTCAGACAACCCATGTAAAAATCGGAGATACAGTCTTCTACCTTCTAGTCTTTGGCTCTCTGTGTACTTGAGTGTGTGTGTGTGAAACTTCCTAGAAGCAAAATTAGGAGAAAGCAGTTTTGTAGTATAACTTGTTCGACTAAATACACATCATGGATAATTTTCATGTTTATACATTATTAGAAAACTTGATTGAACTTTTTATTAAATATGAGTTTATGAGCCTATATTTATGAGTTTATAAATATGAGTTTATTGTAATCTATGTGTGTGTGTATAGGTATGAATGGTTGACTGTGTGTGTGTATAGGTATGAATAGTTGACTGTGTGTGTGTATATATATATATCTATATATTCATTCTTCTCAGGTTGTTTCTAATTCTCCACAAAATTAATAACACTCCAGTGACTGTCTTTGCAACTAAATTTCTGTACAATATCCAACAATAAGCAGGAGAAATGGGGAGAAGATGTGTGGGGATGTGGGTACGTATGTCATGTACATATGCATTTTTTCACAATTGAATCTTTAAGAGTTGGAAATCACATCTTACTGGATTCAGAGTACAGTTGGGCCAATTACTGCAGGAACAGTTAGTAATAGGAACAATTTGATTAGCTTTAGGTAGTAGAATTAGGAGGGCTTTCCCTGAATAGAGTCATGCTCCTGGGCTGGGGTGGAAAGACCACATTCCTCTGGAGAAAAAAAGGACATTATAGAACAGGAGGAAAGATCCAGAAACCTCCTGTTGTAAGAGCCCTATAGCTCTCAAGACTTACAACTCACTCTGGTAAAGGAATTAGGAAAGAATGTATGAGTTAGGAGCTCTTCGGGCAGGTTAGAGAGTCAGAGAAAACTCCAAAAATAATGACTGCATTTCCAGTTGTACCAAGAAACAAGGTGTCATCATCTCTCTGGCTTTATCTGCTGTCACTCCTTGCCCTGAATTTTATGGTCTGGTTTAAATTACATACTTATAATTATCCCCCTCCCCAGTCCCATGCCATGCCTTTCTCATGTTGCCTGGCCTGCTCCTTTTCCTTTGTTCTTCTGGAGTCAATTCCATATAACAGTTAACAATTAACTCAAGCTCCAGTTTTTAAGGAAGCCATGTGTAACTTCCCTTACTAAAGTATGTTACACCCTTCTGGTCTCCCATAACACCCTGTACCTGCTTCTGTTAATCTACTTACCATATGATAATGACATTTAGTCTTCACACATCTTTCTCTTTGAATTGAACTTCTTGAAGGAGGGATTTAGCCTAAGTCATCTTCGTAATTCTAATGTCTAGGATAATATTTAGAATACTCATTTGTTTAATGGAAAGACTGCTTCCACAATAAAGCTGAACACATGAGGAATAGATAAGAACAAAACTGTGTAATAACTGAGTCAATTTCAGTTATTCAGATAGATCAACTACCATAACAGTAGATGAGGGAGGATTGCCAGGTTAGGTGTATTTGATGGTTGTTTGCTTCTGTTTTTTTACATTCCGTAGAGTAAATTTGCTTGATTAGTTAAATTGACACTGCATTAATTGAGTACCAAGAATAATGTGTAGCTGATCTAGCTGGCCCAGAACCCTGGAGAATGCAATTCAGTGCTAAAATGAGGCTTCATGTCATGGCTGAAGTACAAGTCCAGTATGGAAAGATCACATTTCCAAAAAAGAGCAATTTTTGAATCCCCTGAAGCAGAACTCAAGATGTTCTATTTCATTTCTCCCTGTACTGTTGATGATTTTTAATGGTCAGTGAGTCCTTCAGTTACTTTCTCATTTGAAAAATGAGTTGATATCTACCAAAATGAATGAAGGAAATAAAGAGAGCCAAGTATGTGTCCAGAGAGATAAGATTAATGGACAGGTTGCCATTGGTGGTTTTCCTGAATGACATTTCAAACAGAATTTGAGTGTCAGTAGTCAGAGTCTTATGAAAATTGCTATGAGAATTACTATTCAGTAGTTATGAGCTCAATAATATAATAAAATTGGTAATTCCTATAGATTATACTCTCTTACTACATGTGAATTAATTATTTTACAGAAATGAGGAAAATATCTATGGCCATGGTTGCAGTTGCACTGCACTGGGTGGGAAATGTCCAAGGAAATCTAACTCTTGAAAATTTGAACCATTAGATACTTCAATTTATACAGCTGGGGCCCCATGTGACTTATGAACCTGCCTTCTACACATTGTGTTTTAATTACTATTATTAATATCTTGGCTATCATAAATTTGTGAATATTTTAAATTATATAAACAGTAAGAAGAGATACATCAAATAAAAGAGATAAAAATCTCTAGAAAAGTCCAAATATGCAACAATTTTTACTATTTTACCAACACACTTTACTAATAAAAATAAAGCACTTAAGTGCATGAACATGATCTAAATACCGTATCATTATAAATTACTTCCTGTGTTCGCAGGCTTAAAGATTATTCAAGATCCTGCTAAGAAATTAAAGCCACATGACATTCTGAACATGCAGATGTTTGGAGTATGTTCACCAAAGCATGCAAAAATATTGCCAAACCAAACCAATTTTTACTTAAACTATTTCTCTACATATATCTGAGATATCCCTTCTATTAATTTTTGCCTAAGGAGAGAAAAGTCACCTTTTATGTGTTGTACTGTGCTGTTTTTTTAATGCTCCCAGACAAAACCTCACCTGTTTAACAAATCCTGGAGAAGAGGTACTCCCCTTTTGTTTTGTGGACCTTTTTGGTAGTTATCATGCCAGAACACCAAAGGCAGAGATGTTGGATCCTACTGACATTTTTCTTTTCAGCCCATCCCCTCCAGGGCATGGCTGTCCAAAGATGTCCCTGCCAGGCCACACTGCCAGGTTTGCTCTGTGGCCTCACAGCTGAGCTTTTGCCTTCGGCCCTGAGATTGGAATGTTCTCTCCTCCTCATTGTCCACTTTGCACAGTCTCTGTGGAGTCACTGCTCTTATGTGGCAATATGGAACTCCAGAAAAGTGCTTCTTGGTTTTTCTTGCAGCACTGATTTCCGTCTAACCCTCTGCTCTTGAAGTCTGGTGTCTGCAATGCTCTCAAGTCTGCCATAGTGTTTTGCAAAGTCTGAGAAGATCAGCAGATCTGGATTCAACAAAGCTCTTATGTATAATATGACAAGGCATATAACCCTTGATTACCTCAAGGAGTGGACCCAGCTCTTTCTCAAAAGGTTGCTTCCATAAAATAGACAGAAAATACTATACTCAAAATTACAGATAATCCATATGATTGGAGGACACTGCAGTTAAGTTGGTGGTAAGAATAGTTGAAGGTTAATGGAGAACTCAAGATGAAATAACGTGTTCAGGTCTTTTGGCTCTTAAGAAGAGTTAGTCTGTCCTAGAAGAAGACATAGGGAATTCCTTGACATTGGCCTTGGCAATAATTTTTTAGATTTGACAGCAAAAGCAAAGGCAACAAAAGCAAACATAAACATGTGGGACTACATCAAACTAAAAAACTTGTGCTCAACAAAAGAAACCATAAACAAAATGAAAAGGCAATCTATGGAATGTGAGAATATATTTGCAAACCGTATATCTATTAAGGGGTTAATCTGATAAAATATACAAGGAACTCATACAACTCAATAACAAAAAACCCAAAAAACCCTTGGAGCTTCTAGTGAGGTTTAATATAGAAATTTAATTTCAAATTTTATAGCAGTCTTCAGAAACTAAAGTTAATAATCATAGTCAACATGTATCAATCTTTGCAATTATTCTTTTGTTTCTTTCCATATTCCCTGAGGATGTTTCAAGCATTAAGCTCCATTTAACTATGGAGATTTACCACCTTTGTTCTATGTGACTGAGTCACTAAACACTAACTTGGGATAAAGTTTATTTTTTTCTTTTGTTACCTGACAGAGCTCAGGTAACAAAAGAAACTTTAAATCTCAGCATTTTCAATATTAATACCAAGTCCCACGTGACTACAGTGGGGCCTGTTGTGATCCCAAACTGGAAAGGTTTTGGAGCTCATCTAACCCACTTCTTTCGTTTTAAAAAGAATAAAGTCCAAACAGTTTGAAGGTGGTGCTAGGCTATCCCTCAGAGACTGTTCTTGTTTCAAAAATGGGTACAACTGGAGGGCTTTACTAAGCTCAATGTTGATTTCACCTTGGTTTATTCCTAAAGCATGAATAACTAAAGGAGGTATGCTGCAAGGATGCAGGCAGGTGGGCTGAGTGCCCCAGGTCTCCCTTGTAGCTCATTGAAGCACTCCAAAACTTGGCTACCATGGCAATATTTGCAGTCTCTTAAATGCTGCAGTGAATATGGTGCTTTACTTTGAAAGTGATCTAAAGTTTGCTTGTGGGTGGGGATGTCGGAATGGTTGCAGCTTATTAGTTATCGTGAAGAGTGGAAGGAGAGTTCTTTGAAACCAGAAAGTTGTAACCCTCGATGTGGATGGGTGTGGCTTACAGCACATGTGGTGAACTGAGGGAGTGGGTAGATATTTGAGGTATATGCTTGTGTGCATTTTGTGTATTCCTACACAGTTTGGTTTAGTTGGGTGCAATTTTCTGTGTTCACATAGTGTTTCTCAAGGATGAAATCCTGCATTTGAAATATATTATGCTCAAATGCTTACATAATATGTTCATTGCATTGACACAAATTCATGTTTTCAAAACAAACCTTAGAGCAAAACTGACTGTATACCTACTAGTGGCTATTTATGGAAAGGCCAAGTCATGAACCCCTCACTGTACTTATTCCAAGTCACCCAGCTGGCTATTGGCAAAGCGAAGGCTGTAACCTAGCTCTCTAGACCAGTAGTTGAATTATCTTACCAGGTCACCAAAATATCATAACTCTTTGTGAATTCAAGTAATAAAGTGCAGAACCTGAGCATGCTTTGAAAGGTATAAAGTGCTCAATGTAATACGTAACTAGAAATGCTGTGAGTCCTTTATTTTGTTTTCAATGTCAAGAGAGCAATGTCTCTGCCCTATTCCTCTTTGAAAATAACTGTGCTTAATCTTCTAGGAATCAAGTGGGCAGAAACAAATCAACTAAACTTTAGTGCAAGAGGGAAATGGGGAGAAACTAGCAAAAGAAGATAATAATTCCTAGGCTTGGAAGCACCTAGCCAACTGAAAGGGTATAGAAAAGAGAAAATGGAAAAGACTGACAAAATGTGTCCAATCTCTTGCAAATTAACCATGTCTTTGCCAAGAAAGCATACCTCGGTTAAGAGTTCTTGCCTTCAGGGTACATCAAAATCCCTTAAGGAAGTTTTGTAAAAACAGGTGTCTGGGGTCCACTCTAGTTCTGCTGACTTATAATTTCTAGTAGTGGGACCCAAGTATGTATATTTTTTATGGCCAAATGATTTTGAGGAGCCATTTTAATAAGAATCGTGAGAAATAGAGGTTGTGTCACCTGAGGCACCACTTAGCAGCTCACAGCCTTGGTTTCTGAGTCCATAATGTACCTTGCTATTCACACAGCATTTGTTATGAGGATTAGATGAGTTAAAAAATATGAGAATTATTTACAATCTGTGAAGCACTGTATAATGGTTAAAAGACAGAAAAAATCTGGACCCGATTTATAAATATTTTATAGGTAACATGACCTTACAGTCTAACACCCCTAAATAAATTAATTTGTTATTGATTTCCATGAATAAAATGAAAAATCAACTGAAAAATTGTCTCTTTTTGAACAAGGACTATGTCTTTTATTGGTCTAAAATCAGAATTGATAAACGAGCTGTGAATCATGATTGCAACCATGTCTTTACTGGTCAGAGTGTATATATAGCAATGATTTTTAAAATGTAGTTCCTTCTATCTGTGCCATACCTCCTTCCATCACACTTTGGGGACAAAGACAGCTCTTTTAGTATGCTTAGTGAGTTTATTTTTCAATTTGAATGTGTTACTGCTTGAGTGTATGCATTTAAAATTTTTATATGTGGGGTTATTATATTTCTCACTCTTCTTCCAATCTTTTTCACTAAATATTATGTTGTTAAGATTCATTCATACTGCTTTATTTTCAGTTAATCCATTGCTTCTACTAATGATTTCAATAGCATGTATATATGGTAAATTGCATTAGTTGGTCCAAATCTTTATCCTTCCTTGTATTTTTTTTTTAATAAATTTATTTATTTATTTTTGGCTGCATTGGGTCTTCGTCGCTGCGCACAGGCTTTCTCTAGTTGTGGCGAGCGGGGGCTACTCTTCGTTCTGGTGCGTGGGCTTCTCATTGCAGTGGCTTCTCTTGTTGCAGAGCATGGGCTCTGGGTGCGCTGGCTTCAGTAGTTGTGGGACACGGGCTCAGTAGTTGTAGCTCGCGGGGTCTAGAGTGCAGGCTCAGTAGTTGTGGTGCACGGGCTTAGTTGCTCCGTGGCATGTGGGATCCTCCTGGAGCAGGCCTCGAACCGGTGTCCCCTGCATTGGCAGGCGGACTCCCAACCACTGCGCCACCAGGGAAGTCCCTATCCTTCCTTGTATTTATGCTCTTTGCTATGCAAATTTGCAGGGCCCTCTCACATGGACAGGGTGACCTGCCCTACCCCTTGACATTAGTCTCAGCCATGTGATTTGCTTTGGGATACTTGCTGACTTGATAGAAACAGAAGTTTGAAAAAGCATGCGTGTGTTTCCACTTGCTCTTGAGCCCCTGCCATTACAATAAAAAGACATGCTCAGGTTATCCTGCTGGTCCCAAGAAGAGGATGAGAGACCATGAAACAGAGCCAACCTGGAAATATCTGAGTAAGCCAGTTGGCCTGTGGATGGATGAGCAAGCCCAGCTTATGTCAAACGAGCCCCACAGAAGTAGAAATAAATGTATGCGGCTGACATTTTGTGGTTGTTATGTAGCACTACTGTGGCAATAGCTAACTGATACAGTGTACTATGAAAATCTATACTCTCTTGCTGATTTTGAGTTCAGGCTCTCAAGTATGGGGAGGCTAACCAATTGATTCAAAGGTAAAGCAACATATAATATTCATATTTGTTTTTCAAATGTGATTTAATGTGTAATGGATATATATAACCTGTCATAGTTTACAAAGTGTTTATATTCTTATTATCTTATTTAATACCCTCAACTCAAAGTAGCAGCCAGGGTAGTTTTGAAGCCCTCTCCTGCCTCCCCAAAGATTAGTAACTTATGTCTTTGGTTCTTCAACTATTTTATCCTGACTCCTTAAGTTACATTCATTCCCTCTATATTATGACCTAATTCCACCAGGCTTAGCAAGAATATTCAAAGCAGCTTTATATCAACACACTGGTACAAGACATCAAGTATTCACCTAACACAGAGAGAAATCTTACAAATGTGCATATTTTAGGTGGTCCATCTTCTGTTCACACTTCTGTACCAGTCAAATCCAGTACCAATCCAGTACCAAAATCTGGATGAACACACACACACACACACACACACGCACACGCACACACACATACACAAGAATGCTGACATGGATTAATAACTCCTATTGCTTCATAATGTGTATCATTTCAGCATAGTACATTCACAGTCCCTTGTACCAACATAAAAATGGCCACTATGTACAAATAAATAGCAAAAATTATTGGTAGCTTGATGAGATAAATATGGACATAAGAAAATTACATTGATTATACAGCCACAATATAAAACTTGGGGGAATTATCCAGCTGGAGAAATTAAAGGGAACAAAACCCCAACTTTGGTTTTGAACCTGCATAAGGGACAAATATGACACCCAAGAGAATGTACCTATTTCAAATGCAATAGAGGCAGGACCATCAGCTACTGACCAGCAGGAAGGCTGGCCCTGCCACAACTAGCCCAACTAAGAGGCTGTGGCGGCCATAGAACTCATGGAGAAAATAGGATTCAAAGGGGATTTTCTAAGAGGCAATATGAAACAGTAGAGAGAGAACTGGATAGAAAGTTTCAGAGACCAAGTTTCTAGCTCTGGCTCTGTCCCAAGTGCTGTGTGATGCTGGGCAAGTTATTCAACTTCCCTGTACATCTTTTTTCTTGACTTCAAAATGAGGACATTGAGTAGGAACTGGAATGATAAATAATAGGCTTTTCCTTGGGTGCTGACTTCTGCTTCAGCGAAGCCAGAACGTGATGGTGTGGGTGTCTTGCCTTTGCTGTGCCTATAGAGCTGATTTTTGAGTCATATTCCTAGTTTTGTGATGAACTAGCCTCTTTGTAATGTAGCCTCTTTGTAGTTTTTAATATTACAATTACACTGGCACACTTTAAAGGCCATAATTTCTCCCAGCATTCCACTGAGAAGATCAAAGCCAGGGAGGATAACGCAAAGAAAGTATTTTCCTGTGCTGATGGATTATACAATGAAAAGAAAGTCAAAGTAATCCATCTCCATCAGCTTCTCTCTTTCCTCTGCTCTCACACCATTTATTTATAAACTATGCTGACCTACCACGAAGAACTGCTGTAAGAATCAGGAACTACCGACCACCTGAGCTCCCTGGAGGCAAGGCCAGAAACTCAGATTTGCTCCTATGCATTTCCAGCTCAAGCAGATTGTGTGTGTTTTAAAAATGACGAGTTGTGATGGGGCCGCTGCTTTGATATGGTCCTCTGTGGCCCTTGTGTCAATCGGTAGCCTTGAACCCCACTCTGGGGAGGAGAAGGAGCAGAGAGGTCAGTGCTTGGTGGCATCCAGGGTAATGTGTCAGCTCATAAGTCTTCAGAACCTCCTGCCATGAAAACCAGCTGCAGCTTGCAAATGTCTGAACCCTGAGCTTTTTCTGCCTCCTTGTTTTGTCCTTGTGTGAAAAATTGTAACTGGATCTATTCCTGTTTGGCCTCAAAGGTGACCCATTTGACAAGTCGGCCCTGAGCCTGCCAGGTATTTGAGAAGAAATGCAGAGCATCACCACCCCGTGGTATTTCATCTTCCAGGAGCTCAGGCTGGCCTGTTTTCAGCCTCCCTTGCCCTGCCTCTGGCATCGGGTGTGCCACCACCCTGTCTCCATTAGCCTGTCATTAGTGCCATTAATGAAAATCCAGTTTTACACACTGAAAAGTGATCTGAAGCAGTCTCGAGGAAACCCTATAAAGGCCGCCCCTGCTGTTAGCAGGAGCCTTCACACACCTGCAGTTTTGACAGGACTCTTAAAAAGTCCTCTCCCCCTGGATGGAAGGAGGGGCAGCAAGTATAATAAACAGTATAAACAGCTTCATTCTGGGGCTGGGAAATCCCTCCTCTGCCTCACGTGCTCCATGATGAAGTGAAATGTTAAGTTTTTGTCAGCTGAGGAAACTGGTCATTAACCCCTCAGGAACAGGGATTGTTCGCCAAACCCAGCAGGCTTAAACAATCCTCTGTGGCATTTGCCTCATGCAGAAGTAAAGAAGTACCAGTCATTCATTTAAAATAATCATCTGTTCAGTAATAAACTCAAGTATAAATGCAAGTATTAGAGAATCTGTTTTATACCATGCGATACTGCGGGAAAAAGGCAGAGCCAGTTGTCTTAATTCAAAGACTCAGTATAGAATTGCTCAGTGGAATTAGAAAGTCGAAAAGAAAAAAAGGTGATTTCATTGAGAGAGATACATATTCCTACATTGAAATACAGAAAGAAGGGGGCAATGGTCTCTGAACATTCATATACATGTAAGAACAATGCAAAGCTGGGCAACTTCTCAAACAGTGACTCAGCAAAGGCACTTAAAACTGTGGCCCTGAGGATGGAGAGGAAATAAGTCATATGAGTGAGACACAGAAAAGACAACCAAGCTGCTATGTGATTGTTCTCCTTTCATACTGCTGCTGCCTGTGGGGTTATGAGTTAGCTCCAAGTCTGAGACAAGAAGACAAGGAAGGAAAATGACACGTCTCTGAATCGCGAATTCACAAACTAAGTGAAGCAAGGGTGCAAGGAATACACAAAGATTGCTGATCCTGCTGAACTTTCAGCATCTCCATCTGGATTTGAAGCCTTAATATTTTCCTTCCTGTGATTCTATGTATCCATTCCTGTTCCTGCATCTCTGCAGAGTTGCCTACCAGTCTTGGCTTCTTAGGCAAATTGTTTAACCTCCCTGAGACACCGTTGTTTCATCCCTGGTGGGAATAATAAACTTTACGCATCTGACAGGATTGCTGTGATGATTAAATGAGGTGTCCTACCTCAACAACTAGACGAATGTGACATTTTATTTGTCACAGTAAATACCAAGAACTTTCTAATGACAGCTTTGCCAGATTGGTGGGGAAAATGGCAAGTTGTTAAAAAACTTGAATGTGTATAAATCTAGGGCAAAAATATTAGGACTTGTTATATACTATATTGTGGTGGTTAAGAAACCTAGTTCAAAAATCACATGGGCTTGGTTTTGAATCAAATTCTGAACCTTACCATCTGCGTAACTTTGAACAAGGTGATAAACTTATCTAAGCCTCAGTTTCCTTCTTGGTAAAATAGGATAATGATAGTATCTAATAGAACTAAATAAGATGTTACATACACAGTTGAAATTTCGGCCCAGTGACTTGCTGGATTGCTCAATAACTTTTTATTTTATATCTATATAGATGTATATAGCTATATACATATGTGTATATATATGTGTGTGTGTGTATATATATATATATATATGCTTATTTACTTTTGAAAGACGTTTGAGTATGGATGTAAACCACAGCTTTAGAGCTGTACTCAGTGTCAAAAGGGTGTTTAAAATTAAGCAAAACTATAGAAAATACCTCACAGTAACAGAGCCATAAGTTATCCCTTGAAGAAGGAAAACCAAATAACTCACAAAGGAAAGTTGGTTTTTTGATTCTTCATGAAGTGGTATTTTCAACTCCCTATTTAAAGACCTCTTCCTAGTAGACATTTATCCAGTCATTGTCTGGCTGTATATTTCCACTGACATGGAACTTACATCTCAAATCATCAGATTCTATTTTTCAGTAACTCTTATTTTAAAATAGGTTAATCTTATATTCTCTCCAAATAAGCCTACCTCTCACTTCTACCCTTCTAACGCAGCTTCATACCTGTTAGCAATACTGAATGAATCTAAGTTTTTTTCCACTGACAACCCTTCCCATATTTGAAGTGATAGGAGAAACATTTTCCTCCCTCTGTAGGAAGTCATAACAGATCATAAAGCAGTGGGATGAGCAGTGATACTCTCTCCCAGCTCCCTGTCCATGTGTAAACACTTCTAGAGGTTAGTGGGGAGGCCCGCCTCTCTCTGTTCCTGGTATTGGGGCTTGATGTGTATGAGGGAGGGATCCCATCTGAGCTGATGAGCAAAGGTCAGCCCTGCATATTCCGTTTCGAGGGGGTCATTCCAAGGTCTAGATTTAAAGAGAAATGCTAGGAACTTGAGCTATTACTACTGGAAGGACCAGCTCTATAATCTACAGGGCTCCCTTTTAAAAAATGATTAATAATTTGAAAGTGTTGACGGCACAGCAGCAAGGCCTTGTGCAGTTCCCATGTCCAAGAAGCTGGCTCTGGCTGCTCGTTAAAGTGATTCTTTTTAACTTAATTTTATAAGTTGTAAAGTTAATATTTCTTTTTTCATCTGTCTTATATCCATGTATGTTTCTTAATTGGCTATAGACTCAAATCAGGTTTAGTAGGGAGAGATGTGGTTTGTAAAATCACTTATAATAGAAGGCAGGGATTATCTCTCCAGAATCTACTTTTATGCAGGTTAAGAATGTTTTGGCAACTAAATGGAATATTATAAGCCTTTAAATGGTTATTAATGCTCTGTGACATGTAAAAAATTTATAACATGTAATGAGCTGAAAACAAAATACAACATTAAAGTCATTTAAATTGGTTAGAAATTTCACAGACACTGCCTATAAGAGATGCTCAAACAGTAGTGCTAACAGCTGATATATCTAGGTGACAGAATTATGGAGGATTCCATTTATAAATGTCTTTGAATGTTATAAAATTAATAATTAAGCCTGAAGCCACAAGAACATTCAACATACAATCTGAAATTCTCAAAGCAATGAAAGAAAATGTCTCACGATTAAATAAGCCATTACTCATCAGGATGAAAGGGTCTATTGAGTAGGATGAATTGTAAAAGATGTATCCGTTAATGTATTGTGGTGAAATCTCAGAACAATGAAGAGAGAAAAAAAGATGATGGCTTCTAGTGTTTGGAAATTTGGAACAGATTTGTGCAGGGAGGAAGTGGAGAAGAAAATAGATTGCTATATCTCACAGTGCTATTATTCAAATGGGAAAGTAAAGAAATACACTTTCAGACATGTGTCGATTCAGAAATCTTATCATACCTAGGCTTTCTCTGTAATATACGGTACTGGTAGAGTTGTTGAAGACATCGGTGCTAGAATGAGATTTCCAGGAACAAAACTCAGTCTGGGTTGAAGTTGGGCACATTACTTAACCTCTCCATGCCTCAATTTTCTCATCTGTAAAATAGGGATAGGATTTTTTCCCATATTTTTCCACGAGAATTAAATATATTAATGTATTATAGATTAGGTAGCTAGAAGAATACCTAACAGAGTGTGAGCAATAAAAAATTAGTTATTATCATACAGGTGTTAGTATGGATAGAAGGATGGAGAGTTGAAAGAAGGTTTTTAACTTATTCACGGGGAGAGCATGGAAATGGATTAACTCTAGGCATTTAAAAAAAATTATCAGTTATATTTGACTAGGATATTATATCATGATGACATTGGATTTATTCCAGAAATGCAAATTTGGTCTAACATTTAAAATTCAACCAAGGCTATTCACCACAGTAACAGAAAAAAAGAATAATTATCTCATTGCATAAAAAGCATTAAATAAAAATTTAATATCTATTCATGATGAAAAAGAAACCATTAACAAACTAGGAATAGAAAGGTACTTTTCCCTCCAGTGTTTTTAAGATATAATTGACATATAACATGGTGTAAGTTTAAAGTGTACAACCTGATGGTTTGGTACACACATATATTATGAAATGATTACCACAATAAGATTAGCTAACACATTATCTCACATAGTTACAATTGTGTGTGTGTGTGTGTGTGTGTGTGTGTGTGTGGTGAGAACATTTAAGGGCTACTCTCTTAGCAACATTCAAGTATACAATACCATATTGTTAACTATAGTTACCATGTTGTACATTACATTCCCATAACTTATTCATTTTATAACTTAAAAGAGTGAAAAAGCAATGTGAAGATTGAGAAAAATTATTTTTAAGACATATTTCTAACAAGGAACTCATGTCCAAGGAATAACATCTCCAAATTAATAAGAAACTGGTGGATAAACAATACACAAATGGGAAAAAGATTCAAACAGTCCCTTCTCTACAAAGACAGTCAAATGATCAGTAAACACATGGAGAAGTGCTAAACTTCATTAGTCATTGGGAACATTCAATTAAAACCAGAATTAGAGAAAAATGCCAAATGTTGGTGAGAATGTTGATCAATCAGAACTCTCATGTACAGCTTGTGAATGTAAATTGATAAAACCACTTTGGAAAACTGACAATTTCTAGCAATGATAAATATGTGTAATGGTGCAGCAATTCACCTATTATGTATATAACTGAAAGAATTGTGTATGCACACTCAAAAATATATGTACGTGATGTTTACAGCTGCATTCTTTGTAATAGTAAAAAACTGGAAACTACCCAACTTCCCATAAAATAGTAGGAAGAATATATAAATGGTGGCAAATTCACAGAATTAAATATTATATAGCAATGCAACCCCATGAATTCAACTATATACAACAATGTGGTAGAATCTCAAAAACATAATGTTTAGAGAAAGAAAACCAGAAATAAAAAATATATATACAGTATGGTTCCATTAATTTAAAAAGTATATAAACGGTAAAAAATACTTTGGTGTTAAAAGTCAAGAAACATAGGTCCTCAAAAAAGCCTGAGATTTAATTGGAAGATTATAGAATGCCCCCCGGCCCTCACACCTCAGTACCATAGCAGCAGGGCTCCAAGTGTAACAGTGGATTACAACTGAAAAATCTTCAAGACACAGATTCTCTGAGAGGATTAATTAGAAGAGAAGAGAAAAAAAGTCAATAGAAGAGAAAAAAACCAAGGAAACCAGAGGAATTTGAAGACTATAACACCTATAGCTACAAGAAGCAATACCCAAAGACATACTCCTAGCCAGATTAACATACATCCTCTCACTAATGGCCTCTTTACTTCAGCCCCTATTACCCAACACAAAATGTCCAGCTTTCATCAAAAAACTAGAAGGCATGAGAAAAAGCAAGAGAAAACACACTCTGAAGAGACAAAGCCGTCATGACAAGCAGATTCTGATATAATAGAGATCTTAAGTTTATCAGACTTGGAATTTAAAATAACTATACTAATAGCTAAGCATTCTAAGGGAAAAGGGGGACAATATGTGAGAAGAGATGACCAATGTAAACAGAGAGATGAAAACTCTAAAAAAGTAATCTAAAGGAAATGCTGGAAATCAGGAATGCTGTAACAGAAATGAAGAATGCCTTTGATGTACTCATCAATAGACTCAACATGTCTGAGGATAGAATTAGTGAGCTTGAAGATAGTTCAACAGAAACTACCCAAACTAAAATACAAAGAAAGGAGAATGAAAAACAACAGCAACAACAACAACAACAAAAAACAGAACAAACATGCAAGAATTTGGGGACAATTTCAAATGGTGTAACACTCACATAATTGGAATACCAAAAGGAAAAGAAAGAGAGAATGGAGCAGAAAAAAATATTTGAATTAATAGTGGTCAAGAACTTTCCAAAATTAATAACAGACACCAAACCATGTAGCAAGAAAACTCAGAGAACACCAAGTAGAAAAATACCCCCCCCACACACACACACCCCAAACCTAAGGATATCATATTTAAACTGCAGAAAATCAAAGGCAAAGAGAAAATCTTGAAGTCAGAAGGAGTAAAAAAAAATCACCTTAACTATAGAAGAAAAAGGATAAGGATAACATCAGACTTGTCATCAGAGATCACACAAGCAAGAAGAGAGGGGAGTGAATTAGTTGAAGAAAAAAAAAACTCTGATTTATAATTCTATACCAGTGAAATTATGCTTAAAAAAAGAAATTAAGGACAAATAAAACTTTCTCAAACAAACCAAAACTGAGAGAATTAATCACCAGCAGACCTTCCCTGGAAGGAATATTAAAAGAAGTTCTTTAGTCAGAAGGAAAACTATAATGCAGGTCAGAAATTGTGGTCTACATAAAAAAAGGAAGAACTTTAGAGAATAAATAAATAACACCAAAATGAAATATTTCATTTTTCTTATTCTTAATTGGTGTAAAAGATAACTGTTCAAAGCAATAATAGTGATAGTATATGGGTGATTCTAGCATAACTATAAGGAACATAAGTGACAGCAATGTCACAAAGGATGAGAGGGAAGAATTGGAAATACTCTGATGTAAGGTACTTGCACTACTTATCAAGTGATGTGAAATTATTTGAAGCTGGACTTATATTAGATAAAAATATGTATTGCAACACTAGGTCAACTACAAAAAATATTTTAAAGAAAGTATAATTGCTATGCTAAGAGAGAAAATAAAATGAAATTATATAAAATGCTCAGTGAAAACCAGAGAGGACAGAAAAATAGGAGATTTTTTAAAAGAGAATAACTGCAATAGGGCACCTGCCGGGTGCTGGGGGGGGAGTCTAACCCCCAAGGAGACGGGAGGAACCCCACAGTGAACTGGTACGACATAGGGGGACCAAGGGGAGAGGAGAAGTGGAGGCCAGACAAGATCTGCGCCCCTGAGGCCTGGGAGATCAGGAGAGGCAGGTGGGAGGGACTCTCTGGGAAGTGCTAGAGAGGAGCAGAGGGCGATCACCTAACCCACTGGGGCCGGGGAGCCTGCTGAGCTCCCAAGCTACTCCCCCACCCTCCAAAACCCCATCCAGGCACATGGGTCCTGGGGGCATAGGAGGGAGGCTGGGGGGATCAGGAGAGGCAGGTGGGAGGGGCCCTCCAGGAGGAGAGGGTGAGGAGCGGAGGGCGATTGCCCCACCCCCTCTGGCACAGGGAGACTGCTGAGCTCCCAGGCCAATCTGCTGCCCTCCAAGCCCCTTCCAGGCTGCGTGGGTCCTTGGGGACATAGGAAGGAGGCCAACCAGAGAACAGGAGAGGCTGTTGGGAGGGGGCCTCTGGGAGGAGCCAGAGAGGCGCAGAAGGTGATTGCCCTGCCTACTCGGACATGGGGAGCCTGCTGAGCCCCAGGCTGGTCCCCTGCCCTCCAAGGGCCCCCCTTTGCCCCTGCATTGGTCCTGGGGGCATAGGAGAGAGGCCGGGGAGAATAGGAGGGGCAGGCGGGAGGGGCCCTCCCAGACTGCAGACCAGAAGAGCAGGAGAGGAGATGAAGGTGTTTGCCCCACCCACTCGAGCCCAGGAAGCCTGCTGGGCTCCCAGGTGAGGTCCCCTGCCCTCTGAGACCAGGGGTGGGGGGCACACCTGGGTCCCTTCTGTTCCTTGAGCCTAAGCCCCAACCCCCACAGCCCCCAGGGCCTTTTCTAGACCTGTGGGTCCTGAGCATTGGCCCCACCTGCCACCCAAACCTTGCCTTTGCTTAGGCCCTGCTCTCCAGAGCCAAGGCCTTTCCCCACCACCTTTTTTTTTTTCTTTTTCCTTTTCCCTCCTACTCTTTTTTATTATTGTGGTACTGATGTACCTTCCGGTTGTTGATTCATCTATATTTTTATTTTTACATTATTTCTAACATATCTGGTAGTTTCCTCGTCTAATTTTATTTTTTACTTTGTTATTGTTCTCTCTCTCTCTTTTTTTTTTTTTTGGCACCCCACTCAGCTTGCGGGATCTTGATTTGCGAGCACGGGGTCAGGCGGAAGCTCCTGCTGTGGGAACTCTGAGTCCAAACCACTGGGCTAACAGGGAACCTCAGACCCCAAGGAATATTCATCAGAGTGAGGTCTCACAGAATTCCACATCTCAGCACCAAGACCCAGCTCTACCCAATAGCCTACAAACTCCAGTGTTGGAAGCCTCAGGCCAAACGACCAGTAAAACAGGAACACAGTCCCACTCATACAAAAAAAAAAAAAAAATGAGACAGCAAAAAATTATGTCACAGATGAAGGAGCAAGGTAAAAACCTACAAGACCAAATAAATGAAGAGGAAATAGACAATATACCTGAAAAAGAATTCAGAGTAATGATAGTAAAGATGATCCAGAACCTCAGAAATAGAATGGAAGCACGGATTGAGAAGATACCAGAAAGGTTTAACAAAGATCTAGAAGAACTGAAGAATAAACAAACGGAGATGAACAACACAATAACTGAAATGAAAAATACACTAGAAGGAATTAATAACAGAAAAACGGAGGCAGAAGAATGAATAAGTGAGCTGGAAGACAAAATGGTAGAAATAACTGCTGAGGAGCAGAATAAAGAAAAAAGAATGAAAAGAATTGAAGACAATCTCAGAGATCTCTGGGACAATACTAAATGCACCAACATTCGAATTATAAGGGTCCCAGAAGAAGAAGAGAAAAAGAAAGGGTCTGAGAAAATATTTGAAGAGATTATAGTGGAAAACTTCCCTAACATGGGAAAGGATATAGTCACACAAGTCCAGGAAGCACAGAGAGTCCCATACAGGATAAACCCTAGGAAAAACACACCAAGACCCATATTAATCAAACTAACAAAAATTAAATACAAAGAAAAAATATTAAAAGCAGCAAGGGAAAAACAAAAAATAACATACAAAGGAATCCCCATAAGGTTATCAGCTGATATTTTGGTGGAAACTCTGCAGACCAGAAGGGAGAGGCAGGATATACTTAAAGTGATGAAAGAGAAAAACCTACAACCAAGATTACACTACCCAGCAAGGATCTCATTCAGATTCGATGGAGAAGTCAAAAGGTTTTCAGACAACAAAAGCTAAGAGAATTCAGCACCAGCAAACCAGCTTTACAACAAATGGTAAAGAAACTTCTCTAAGCGGGAATCACAGGAGAAGAAAAAGACCCACATAAACAAACCCAAATCAATTAAGAAAATGGTAATAGGAACATAAATATCGATAATAACCTTGAATGTAAATGGATTAAATACCCCAACCAAAAGACACAGACTGGCTGAATAGATACAAAAACAAGACCCATATATATGCTGTATACAACAGACCCACTTCAGACCTAGGGACACATACAGACTGAAAGTGAGGGGATGGAAAAATATATTCCATGCAAATGGAAATCAAAATACAGCTGAAGTAGCGATACTCATATCAGATAAAATAGACTTTAAAATAAAGACTGTTACAGGAGATAAGGAGGGACACTACATAATGAACAAAGGATCAATCCAAGAAAAAGATATAACAATTATAAATGTTTATGCACCCAACATAGGAGCACCTCAATACATAAGGCAAATGCTAACAACCATGAAAGGGGAAATCAACAGTAACACAGTAATAGTAGGGGACACTAACACCACACTTACACCAATGGACAGATCATCCAAACGGAAAATACATAAGGAAACACAAGCTTTATATGACACAATAGACCAGATAGATCTAATTGATATTTATAGAACATTCCACCTGAAAGTGGCAGAATACACTTTCTTCTCAAGTGTGCATGGAACATTCTCCAGGATAGATCACATCTTGGGTCACAAATCAAGCCTCAGAAAATTTAAGAAAATTGAAATCATATCAACCATATTTTCTGACCACAATGCTATGAGACTGGAAATCAATTACAGGAAGAAAACTGTAAAAAACAAAAATACATGGAGGCTAAACAGTGTGCTACTAAATAACCAAGAGATCACTGAAGAAATCAAAGAAGAAATTTAAAAATACATAGAAACAAATGAAAGTGAAAACACGACAACCCAAAACCTACAGGACTCAGCAAAAGCAGTTCTAAGAGGGAAGTTTATAGCAATTCAATCTCACCTCAAGAAACAAGAAAAATCTCTAATAAACAATCTAATCCTACACTTAAAACAACTAGAGAAAGAAGAACAAAGAAAACCCAAAGTCAGTAGAAGGAAAGAAATCATAAAGATCAGAGCAGAAATAAATGAAATAGAAACGAAGAAAACAATAGCAAAGATCAATGAAACTAAAAGCTGGTTCTTTGAGAAGATAAACAAAATTGTAAACCCTTAGCCAGACTCATCAAGAAAAAAAGGGAGAGACTGCAAATCAATAAAATTATAAATGAAAAAGGAGAAATCACACCTGACACTGCAGAAATACAAAGGATTATAAGAGACTACTACAAACAACTATATGCCAATAAAATGGACAATCATGAAGAAATGGACAAATTCTTGGAAAGGTACAATTTTCCAAGACTGAATCAGGAAGAATTACAAAATATAAGCAGATCTATCACAAGTAATGAAATTGAAACCCTAATTAAAAATCTTCCAACAAACAAAAGTCCAGGACCACATGGCTTCACAGGTGCATTCTATCAAACATTTAGAGAAGAGCTAACACCTATCCTTCTCAAACTCTTCCAAAAAAATTGCAGAGGGAGAAACACTCCAAAATTCATTCTACGAAGCCACCATCACCCTGATACCAAAACCAGAAAAAGATACCATAAAAGAAAATTATAGACTAGTATCACTGATGAACATATATGCAAAAATCCTGAACAAAATACTAGCAAACAGAATCCAACAACACATTAAAAGAATCATGATCAAGTGGGATTTATCCCAGGGATGCAAGGATTCTTCAATATATGCAAATCAATCAATGTGATACACCACATTAACAAATTAAGGAATAAAAACCATATGATCATCTCAATAGATGCAGAAGAAACTTTTCACAAAATTCAACCCATTCAGCCATTTATGATAAAAACTCTCCAGAAAATGGGGATAGAGGGAACCTACCTCAACATAATAAAGGTGATATGTGACAAGCCCACAGCAAACACCCATTCTCAATGGTGAAAAACTGAAAGCATTTCCACTAGGATCAGGAAGAAGACAAGGATGTCCACTCTCGCCACTCTTATTCAACATAGTTTTGCAAGTCCTATCCACAGCAGTCAGAGAAGAAAAAGAAATAAAAGGAATCCAATTCGGAAAAGAACAAGTAAAATAGGCACTGTTTGCCAATGGCATGATACATGATACTATACATAGAAAATCCTAAAAATGCCACCAGAAAACTACTAGAACTAATCAATGAATTTGGTAAGGTTGCAGGATGCAAAATTAATGCACAGAAATCTTTGGTATTCCTATACACCAACAATGAAAACTCAGAAAGAGAAATTAAGGAAACAGTCCCATTTACCATTGCAACAAAAAGAATAAAATACCTAGGAATAAACCTACTTAAGGAGGCGAAAGACTTGTACTCAGAAAACTATAAAACACTGATGAAAGAAATCAAAGATGACATAAACAGATGGAGAAATATACCATGTTCTTGGATTAGAAGAATCAATATTGTGAAAATGGCATACTACCCAAAGCAGTCCATGGATTCAGTGCAATTCCTATCAAACTACCAGTGGCATTCTTCACAGAATTAGAACAAAAAATCTTACAATTCGTATGGAAACACAAAAGACCCTGAATGCCAAAGCAATCTTGAGAACGAAAAACGGAGTTGGAGGAATCAGTCTCCCCAACTTCAAACTATACCACAAAGCTACAGTAATTAAGACAGTGTGGTACTGGCAAAAAAACAGAAATATAGATCAGCGGTACAGGATAGAATGCCCAGAGATAAACCCATGCACATATGGTCACCTAATTTATGACAAAGGAGGCAAGAACATACAATGGAGAAAAGACAGCCTCTTCAATAAGTGGTGCTGGGAAAACTGGACAACTACATGTAAAAGAATGAAATTGGAACACTACCTAACACCATATACAAAAATAAACTCCAAATGGATTAAAGACTTAAATGTAAGGACAGACACTATAAAACTTTTAGGGGAAAGCATAGGAAAAACACTCTTTGACATAAACCACAGCAAGATCTTTTTTGATCCATCTCCTAGAGTAACAGAAATAAAAATAAAAGTAAACAAATGGGGCTTAATTAAACTTAAAAGCTTTTGCACAGTAAAGGAAACCATAAACAAGACAAAAGACAACCCTAAGAATGGGAGAAAATATTTGCAAATGAAACCACAGACAAATCTCCAAAATATACAAGTAGCTCATCTAGCTCAATATCAAAAAAACAAATAATCCAGTTAAAAAATGGGCAGAAGACCTAAATAGACATTTCACCAACGAATACATGCAGATGGCCAAGAGGCACATGAAAAGATGCTCAGCATTACTAATTATTAGAGAAATGCAAATCAAAACTACAGTGAGGTTTCACCTCACGCCGGTCAGAATGGCCATTGTCAAAAAAGCTAGAAACAATAAATTCTGGGAAGGGTGTGGTGAAAAGGGAACCCTCCTACACTGTTGGTGGGAATATAAATTGATAAAACCACTATGGAAAACAGTATGGAGGTTCCCTCAAAAACTAAAAATAGAACTACCATATTACCCAGCAATCCCACTACTGGGTATATACCTTGAGAAAACCATAATTCAAAAAAGAGACATGCACCACATTGTTCATTGTAGCACTATTTACAATAGCCAGGACATGGAACCAACCTAAGTGTCCATTGACAGATGAATGGAAAAAGAAGATGTGGCACACATATACAATGGAATATTACTCAGACATAAAAAGAAACGAAATTGAGTTATTTGTCGTGAGGTGAATGGACCTAGAGTCTGTCATACAGAGTGAAGTAAGTCAGAAAGAGAAAAACAAATACCGTACGCTAACGCATATATATGGAATCTAAAAAAAATATATGGTACTGTTGAACCTAGTTGCAGGGCAGGAATAAAGAGGCAGACATAGAGAATGGACTTGATGACATGGGGTGGGAGGGCGAAGCTGGGGCAAAGTGAGAGTAACGTCGACATACATACACTACAGAATGTAAAATAGTTGGCTGGTGGGAAGCAGCAGCATAGCACAGGAAATTGGCTCAGTGCTTTGTGATGACCTCTAGAAGTGGGTTAAGGAGGATGGGAGGGAGGCTCAAGAGGGAGGGAATATGGGGACATGTGTATGCATATGGCTGATTTGCTTTGTTGTGCAACAGAAACTAACATGGTATTGCGAAGCAATTATACTCCAATAAAGATCTGTTTAAAAAAATACAAAAACTTCTACAAAGTATGATTCCAGACCACAATGGAATTAAACTAGAAATCAATAATGGAAAGATAGCTGGAAAATCTAAATTATTTGGAAATTGACCTAAATAATATATGGCCAAAAGAGTAGTCTCAAGAGAAATAAAAATATTTTGAACTAAATGAAAATAAAAATACAGCTTATTCAGAATCTTTGGGATGCAACAAAAATAGTGTTAAGAGGG